>NC_081365.1:80625155-80925155 GCF_030684315.1 Stegostoma tigrinum
AGGATAAGACCATTGAGGATCAGAGGAGAGACTCACTGGGTATCGGCAGGAGATACTGTGGACTGGGGAGAGAGATTCAAAGGGGATCTGAGTAGATAGGCTTGTTGAGATCCGTGTTGGGGAGTCTTGCAAGGGATCAGATGAGAAATGCTCACTGGAGATCACAGATTAAAGGGAGAGGCTATTGGGGATCAGGAAGAGTGACTCGCTGGGGATCTAGTCACTGGAATCTGTCTTCGCTATATACCTGCATTCCTATTGGAAAATCTGATTCGCTTAACATTGTTTCACTTGAAGTGGAGCTGCTAAGAATATACCTCAAGTGTTATGTGGGCAATAACTATAGTCTACAGCCTGAGAATGTAGTAGAGGTTAGAGGGCATTTCCCCTCAGTGTTATAGATTGGTGCAGCTTTCCAGTGATTTAATAACACTGATATTTGTGATCAGAAATACACAGAACATCCAGCAAAGGCAGAAGGTGAGTCAGAACAAGCTGGGACTTTGAGCTTCCACTGAGCATAGAATATGTCATCGCTCACTGTAAATGATACATGATGCTACCTCGATGCTTGCGCGTCCTGAAGCTGCTTGGCGTGGAAGCAAAACAGTGATGTATTTGTGCTGTATCTGTCCTGATCCAGTCTGTTACAGGGGCAGCGTCTGGTAAACTGAATCCAGTGTTGTGGGGGAATGGCCCCTGTGAGCCTGGTGCAAGCTCAGGTCACCAGCATCTTTGAAATGATTGTCCACATTTCAGAGCAAATCGATAAGAACGACTGAGCCTTAAAATGCCATCATTCCGGTCCAGAGTGCGGGGATACCATGGAATGCTGAAGGATGCAATGGCAGCCACCTTTTTTGGAGCTAAAGCTAGGATGGAACCGTCCAATCACAGAGTGTTTCCAGCTCGGAAATAGACCAACTGGCTCATTGTGACAGTCCCCTCCACCCCAATCCCTGTAGTTTCTTCCCTTTCACGTAATGATTCAGTTTTCTTTTGAACCTGCCTCCCCCACACTCTCAGACAGTACCCTTCAGACCCTAACTATTTGAATGAACCTGCCTCCACTGCACTCTCAGACAGTATATTCCGTACTCTAATCCCCTGCTGCAAGAAATTGATTTTCTTTATAATCGCCTCCCCTTCTTTTGCCAATTGCTTTCAATCTATTTCCTTGCCTTCTCGCACCTGCCACCAATGAGAACATTCGCTCCTTCTCAGCTCCAACCAAACCCCTGATGATTTTAAACACCTTGAACAAATTTTCTCATCATCCTTCTCTTCTCCAAGGAAAACCATCCCAATCTCCCCAATCTATCCTCCTGGCCAAAGTTCTGCATCCCTGGAACCATTCTTCTGAGCCTTTTCTGTACTCTCCCTGGTGCCATCACAACCTTCCTAATGTTTTTGCCCAGACATCAAAGGCACTGGAGAACTTTCTTCATTGGTGGTCATCATCCAGGATTCTATAGAGTCTGAAGCAGTCCCTGTAGATTGGAGGGTGGCCAATGTCATTCCAATATTCAAAAAGGGAGGTAGAAAGAAAGCAGGGAATTATAGAACAGTGAGCCGAACATCTAACATGTAGTGGGAAAAATTCTCAAATCCATTATCAAGGTCTTGATAGCAGAGCATTTAGAAAGCAGTGGCAGGATCAGACTGAGTCAGCACAGATTTATGAAGGAGAAATCATCCTTGACAAATCCGTTGGAATTCTATGAAAATGTAACTAGTAGTGCTAACAAAGGGGAGCCAGTCGATTTGGTACATTTTGACTTTCAGAAAGTGTTTGACAAAGTCCCACATAAGAGATTAATGCGCAAGACTAAAGCACATTGGATTGGGGAAGTATATTGACATGGATAGGAAGCTGGTTTGCAGAGAGAAAACAAAGAGTAGGAATTAAGGGGTCCTTCTCAAATTGGCAGATAGTAACTTGTGGGGTGCCACAGGGATTGGTGCTGGCACCTCAGCTATTCACAATATATATTAATGATTTGGATGAGGAAACAAAATGTAACATCTCAAAGTTTGCAGATGATACCAAGTTGGGTGGGAGGATGAACTGTGACAAGGATACAGATCCTTTAGCATAATCTTGACAGGTTGGATGAGCGGGGAAAATCAATGTAGATGCAGTACAATTTTGATAAATGTGAGGTTATTCACTTAGAAGCAAAAAGAAGGTGGATTACTACCTGAATGGCTGGCTGTAAATTGGGAGAGCTGAGTGTGCGGTGGGACCTGGCCATCCTTGTGCATCAGTTGCTGAATATAAGCATACAGGTGCAGCAGGTGGTAAAGAAGGCAAATGGTATGTTGGCCTTCATTGTTTCAGGTTTTGAGTACAGGAGCAGGGGAGTGTATTTGCAGTTGTACAGGGCCTTGGTGAGACCACATCTGGAATATTGTGTGCAGTTTTGGTATCCTTTTCTGAGGAAGGATGCTCTTGCTCTTGAGGCAGTGCAGCAAAAGTTTACCAAGCTGATTCCAGGGATGGCGTGACTGATGCATGAGGAGAGATTGACTAGGTTAGGATTGTTTTTGCTGGAGTTCAGATGAATGAGGGGGATCTCATAGAGACTGATAAAATCCTAACAGGTCTTGACAGGGTAGATGTGGGGAGGATGTTCCCAATGGTGGGCGTGTCCAGGACAAGGGATTACAGTGTGAGGAATCGGGGTAGACGATTTAAGATGGGGATGAGGAGACATGTCTTCACCCAAAGAGTGGTGAGCCTGTGGAATTCATTACCACGGGAAGCAGTTGATGCCAAAACATTCAATGTCTTCCAGAGTGACTTGATATACCACTTAGGTAAATGGGATCAAAGGTCATAGGGAGAAAGAAGGATTAGGCTGCTGAGTTGGATGATCAGTCATGATCATGAAAAATGGTGGAGCAGGCTCGAAGGGCTGAATGGCCTCCTCTTGCTCCTGTCTTCTGTGTTCCTTTGTTTCTTGGTTAAAAGTGAATTCGGTGAGTGGAAACTGGCTTGGTTGACCCAGGGATGAGGGAGACCACCTTGAAGATTCTGCAGTGAGAACCAGGCATGTGTATCTCATGATCAGAGAATTGTTGGGGAATATAGCTTGGGTAACCCTCTTTGCAATCAGTATCAATTCAAGTTAAAGCAGACCACAGCCCAGCTTTTGTTTGAACAGGCTAAAGTTATTCCTCAATGTTAAGCAGGGATAAAGTTATTAATAAGAAGTTACGGAGACTAAAATTAAAACAAACCTAGATAAGGCAGAAGACTTAAAGGAAGAAAATCCCAATAAGTTTCAATGGTAAGCTTTTAAAGCCCATTGCTGAGTTCTTTTTGTTGAAGGAAAGAAGCTGATAGTTTAAGTTAAATCCAGCTGCTTCTGTGATGGCTTCTGTAGTTGAATGGTATCCTCTTGCACAGGTAGGTTCCTCAGAACAACAGATTTTAGGAGGCTGAGAGCAAGCTCCTTACTCTTCACTAATTTGACACATTCTGCCAACTTATCCGCAACAAAACATGATATGGTCTTCTCTATTTTGGTTTTCCATTGTCCTCTGCTTGGTCCGGACTCCCCTCAGAATAGTGGATGATTTCTGGTGTAAAAGAGAGACTCTTCAGATAACCATACTGTTGTACGATCTAGTTTGACATTTGACCACCGTAAGGCAGATGATTCACTATTATCCTCTTTTTAGGTTGAAATCCACAATGCATGTTTGGTTTGGTATGATAGAGAAAAGCCACTCCGTAGTCTTAATGAGAAGAATATCTTAAGCATGATGTAGATTATACAAGCATAGAAGATAGGAACAGGAGGAGGCCATTCGGCCCTTCGAGCCTGCTCCACCATTTCTTCACGGTCATGGCTGATCATCTTACTCAATAGTCTAATCCTAATTTCTCCCCATAACCTTTGATCCCATTCACCCCAGGTGCTATATCGAGCTGACTGTTGAACACATTCAATGTTTTGGCATCAACTACTTCCTGTGGTACTGAATTCCACAGGCTCAGTGCTCTTTGGGAAAAGAAATGTCTCCTTATCTCCGTCCTAAATGGTCTACCCCAAATCCTCATGCTATGACCAGAGATAATGGGAACTGCAGATGCTGGAGAATCCAAGATAACAAAGTGTGGGACTGGATGCACACAGCAGGCCAAGCAGCATCTTAGGAGCACAAAAACTGATGTTTCGGGCCTAGACCCTTACATCAGCTTTTGTGCTCCTAAGATGCTGCTTGGCCTGCTGTGTTCATCCAGTCCCACACTTTGTTACCTCATGCTATGACTCCTGGCTCTGGACACACCCACCGTCTGTATGGAATTTGCACACCTTCCCTGTGCTTGTGTTGGTTTCCTGTTACATCCCAAAGATGTGCAGATTACATGGATTAGCCATGCTAAAATACACAAAGTGTCCAAGGATGTGTAGGTTAGGTGAGTCAAACACAGGAAATGTAGGGGTGGGATAGGATAGGGTAGGGGGTTGGATTTTGGTGGGATCCTCTTCAGAGGGTTGGTGTGGACTTGTTGGGTCGAATGACCTGGTTACTCACTGGAGGAATTCTGTGAAAAGAGTGTGGTTTTCATTGGTACATGAAAGAAAGGGTAAGGTTACTAAGTGTGACAGGAGGGAATCTTTTTGAAAAATATCAGGCCTTTGATATTGGAGACAAGGTAAACTTCATCACCATTTAGTAAATTCCCAACTGAAATGTGGGAAATGAGCATGAAGTAGACAATCTGGCTGTGAACATCTAGTATCTCCGTAAGCCTTTTTTTCTAGGCCTTTCCTTGCAAACCCAATTTCAGAGTCTACCGAGAGCAACTGAGGCAAGCACACTTTTGTTTTGCAGAGTTGTCATATAAGCAACAGGTCTTGGTAAATTCTGTTGTTGTAGGAATACTGTGAATTTATTTTAGCCGTTATTTATTTCTATACTACACTGGAATTGCCACAATTGCATAACAAGTCAAAGTTATGTGAATGGCACATCCTGCACACTTGATTTCCATCATAATTTCTAATTGTGCACACTTGACAAAATATTGACCTGGATTTTTTTTGATAGCCCTAACATAGATGGGCAGTGCAAATGAGGATCCTGTGGGAACCCCAACATGGCAGACTTGAACAGAATTGCCCAGGATGTTGAATTCTCCTGTGGGCAATTTGTCTTTGCCTGGAACCCTTGGATAGTCTCCATTTAAATTGGAAAATTTGGAGGATTCAAATGAAATTTAGTAAATATTTGATTGGCAAAAGTTAGACTATTAAGTTCTAGCTCCTGAATAACTACTCAACAGATCCCACTCTTAAGCCAAGTATACTTCTCCCACACCCCTTATGACCCCAAGATCTTGAGCTGACAACGGAGCCCAGGATTCAACTCCATTTACTCCTGCTGGACCTGCCCAGACCACACCCCCTCCGCCCTCCTGGGAACTGACTCCATGCTTCCAACTGCTGAACCCTGACCAACATCCCCAACCCCCTATTGGAACCTATCCAGCCAGCACCTACTTAGGCACCCTACCCTGCCATCACTCTCAAACCTCACACTTACCTAAGTTCTTTGCTGCAAAAGTGATGGTCTGAACCTCTACATTTCAGAATACAGTCCGTGCTATTGTCAGACTAGGAGTGCAACTCTGCTTTTCTGAGATCTGAGCAGAAACTCATTTAGAAGCGCACGAGTTAATTTCTCTTGTAACATGGAGCATGAGTGGCTGTCTGTGTGAGTTTGCCAATCTCTTGAAAATCCAACCAATCCTATCCTTGAATTCACTGCAAGCAATGTTGCTATTTCTACTTGGATATTTTTCCTAGTGTGAACATCTTTTAATCTGTTCATTACTGCCTATGAAAATGAAACTTTCAATGGGCTTTGGCAGCTCCAATCCATTGCTGGTTAATGCTGTCTGCTGTATTTACAGAAAGATGTCAGTGGGACTGAGGAATTCTTACACTGTCTCAGTCGGCTCTCCAGTTTTAACAAAAGTATCCCCGGACTGTCTGACATGCGAATCCAGAAGATCTCCGACCCTTGTCTGCAGCCACTGAAAGATCTGAAGCAACATGTTAACAAGGTGAGAAGGGGAGACCGCTTGTTGCGCTGGTGCTCCCAAGTTTCGTTGTGTTGTTGGTTTAATGTTGTGAGCTTCTAACCTCAGGAACATTGACCTGCTCATTGTTTTGGTCAGGAAGAGACTGTTTCCAGCAAGCAGTTTGTGCTGTTTGTACAGTTGTACAGTCACTTGGCTGTGACTCCTTGCAGGGCACCACCCTGAAAACAGAATACTTGTGGGATCACATCCTATTCCAGGGATAGGAACATAACAGTCTGACACAACCTGTACAGTCCTGACAGAGATCTGCACTGTTGGGGATCTTGTCTTGTTGGAGGGTCCCTCCGCTCTCTCAGGTGGATATGAAAGATGTTGGAAAAGAGCAAAGAAGCCCTTGGCAGCATTTGGTTCTCCATTAAATTCACCAAAGTGGGTTACTTCCTCATTATCACAGTTCTGTTCATGGCATCGTGCTGTGCACAAATTGGCAGCTTCATTCCCTGCATTACAGCAGTGATTACACTTCCAAAGTGAGCACCACAGAATGCTTTGGGACATCCTTGGGTCATGACAGGTGCTATTTCAATGCAAACCTTTCCTTTTGGCCATAAATAGCAAGGGTAGGAGTTGACAAAGGAGTGGAGTGTAGTCATATAGTCACAGAGAAGTACAGCATGGAAACAGACCCTCGAGTCCAACTCGTCCATGCCAACCGGATATCCCAAATAAATCTCGTCCCATTTGCCAGAATTTGGCCCATATCCCTCTAAACCTTTCCCATTCATATACCATCCAGGTGCCTCTTGAATGTTATTATTGTACCAACCTCCACCAGTTCCTCTCACAGTTTGTGCCATACACACACCACCCTCTGTATGAAAAAGTTGCCCCTTAGGTCCCTTTTAAATCTTTTCCCTCTCACTTTAAACCTATGCCTCCCACCCTGGGGAAAAGATCTTGACTATTCACTCTGTCCATAAACCTCTGAGAGATCACCCTTCAGCCTCCAAAACTCCAGGGAAAGCAGCCCCAGCCTTTTCAGCCTCTCCCTATAACTCAAACCCCCTGACCCTGGCAACATCCTTGTAAAACTTTTCTGAACCCTTTCAAGTTTAACAACATCTTTCCTGTAGCAGGGAGACCAGAATAGAATTCAGTGTTCCAGTAGTGTTCTAACCAATGTCCTATAAAGTCGGAACATGATCTCCCAAGTCCTACACTCATTGAACTGAGCAATAAAGGCAAGCCTACGAAATGCCTTCTTCACTATCCTGTCTACTTGGGATAACAAGGTGTAGAGCTGGATGAGCACAGTAGGCGAAGCAGCATCAGAGGAACCTGGGACTCCACTTCTAAGGTCTCTGTTCAGCAACACTCCCCACGACCTTACCATTAAGTGTGTAAGTCCTGGCCCGATTTGCCTTACCAAAATTATTTATCTAAACTCCATCTGCCACTCCTCGGCCCATTGGCCCATCTGATCAACAGGTGAAGGCACTTGTTGGAGATGTTGGGTCTTGCTATTATTGGATGGTTGTTTTGGAAGTTTATGTGAAATGATAAAATGAAGAAGACGTAAACGGGTCTCATGAAAGACAGAATAGAAACACCTCTGTACACCTGTTGGAGCTCTAAGGTTTATGGTTCTTTGATTCTTGTTATCATCTAGATGACACCCCTGGTAACTCAGCCCTCTATTTTTGGTTCAGTCTTCCTGCTCCTGGGCACTGAGTGGGCAGCCTTGGCCATGTAGTGCTGTCTGTTCGTGGGCGCTGATCCAGTACTCCAAGATCTAGGGTTCTTCTCAACTGACTCTGAGAGAAGTGTTGTCCGGATAATAACAGTAGTGTGAAGTGGTGTACTACACTTGTATATGGCCTGTTTTCAACCAGTTAAATGCACACAGCACCTTGAGGGTAGGAGTAAGATGTTGGCGGTTGACTCAGTCAAATTGTACTGAAAAAGTCTGGGCTTGGCTAGATTCAGCTGCTTTGCTGCAGGCATTACCTTTGTGACGTTCCACCTTGTTTCAGAATCACGTGCAAGTGAATATATATTTCCAGACACCTGGCTGACAAAGATGTGCTGTGCTCTGTTTGTTACTTTTGGTATAGGGGTAAAAGCAGAAATTGCTGGAGAAAGGATCTCTGAAGCAGGGGCATAGGATTCAACATTCTAATTCTGCTTTCCGTCCATAGATGCTGCCTGACCTGCTGAGTTTCTCCAGCCATTTCTGTTTTCATTTCAGATTTTCAGCATCCGCAGTTGCTTGTTTTATCATCATCAGAGGTGTTTGTAAGTGCCTAAATCAAGAAATGGGCAGAGAAGATGGCATTTGTGGTAAAGTTATTGGACAACCAACCCAGAAGCCTAGATTATTGATCAGTGGACACAGGTTCAAATTCCACCCTGGCAGGTAGTAGAATTGAAATTCATTTAATAAGTCTGGAATTGAAAACTACTGTACATTTGTAATGGAGACCATAACAATGATCATTGATTCATGTAAAATAAACCATCTGGTTCACTAATGTCCTTTAAGAAAGGAAATCTCCCGTCCTTACCTGTGTGACCTATGTCTGACTTCAGACTCACAGCAATGTGGTTAGCTTTTATCTGTCCTCAGGAATGGCAAAGCAAACCACTCAGTTCAAGGACAGTTAGAAATAAGCAATAAATGCTGGCTGATGAATAACAACAAAATGTTTCTGCCAAGTTTGAGATGGATGTGGAAGGATCTGAGGAAGAGCAGTAAGTTGGCCAATGTCCAACTAACAGCTCTGAAAATCAACTGACTGTTCATTAGAATCATAAAATTCCTACAGTATGGAAGCAGGCCATTTGGTCCATACCAACCCTCTGGAAAGCAACCCATCCAGACCCACCTCCCCCACAACCCTTCATTTTCCATGGCTAATCCACTTAATCTGTACATCCCTAGACACGACGGGCAATTTAGCATGGCCAATCCACCTAACCTACACATCTTCGGATTGTGGGAGGAAACTGGAGCACCCAGAGGTATCTCATGTAGACACAGGGAGAGCATACACACTCTGCACAGTCACCCAAGGGTGGAATCAAATCTGAGTCCCTGGTGTTGTGAGGCAGCTGTGCTAGCCACTGCACCAAACTTACCTCGTTTGCTGTTTCAAAGATCTTTCTGCTTTCAGATTGGCAACAATGCTTGCCTACAACACAGCAGCAACTGCAAATGGAAAGAAATTTCAGGCACTCACTCACGAGTTGTTCCCCCACTGTGCCTCAGTGAGGGAAATATCACTTATTTTACTTTTAGATTAGTGGAAGGATCACCTTTTCATGTATCTGTGTCAACCCTGTTCAAGTTCTTGAATCACTACTATCTTGAGTAAGCTGGGAATGGGAGTAGGCTATTCAGCCCCTTGAGTCTGTTTTACATTCAGTGAGATCGTGGATGATCTGTGGCCAAACTCTGCATACCTGCCTTTGTTCAAAGCCGTTAAACATGCTTGTTTAACAAAAAAAATTGTCATAGTTTTAAAATTAATTTGGGGCGGCATGGTGGCTCAGTGGTTAGCACTGCAGCCTCACAGCACCAGGGACCCAGGTTCGATTCCAGCCTTGGGTAACTGTGTGTGCTGAGTTTGCACATTCTTCCCGTGTCTGCGTGGGTTTCCTCCGGGTGCTCCGGTTTCCTCCCACAGTCCAAAGATGTGCAGGCTAGGTGGATCGGCCATGCTAAATTGCCCGTAGTGTTTAGGGGTGTGAGGGTTATAGGGGGATGGGTCTGAGTGGGATGCTTCAAGGGGTGGACTTATTAGGCCAAAGGGCCTGTTTCCACACTGTAGGGAATCTAAACTAAAACTGATCCAGTATCCACTGGCATTTGTGGAAAAGAATTCCAAACCTCTACCGCGTTTTGCATGTCGAAGTGCTTCCTAACATCTCTCCCGAATGGCTTGTCCTGAATTCTCAGACTATGCCACTGGTAGAAATAGTTTATCGACCCTGTCTTTTCCTGTTGTTATCTTGAAGGCTTCAAACAGATCACCCCCTAACTTTCTAAATTCTGGAGGAAACAAACCTAACCTGTATAATCTGTCTTCATAGGATAACCCCAATGTCCAGGTATCATTCTTGCAGATCTATGTGTACTCCCTCCAAGGCCAATGGTGTGATGACCAAATCTGCTCTCAGTACTCCAATTGCGGTCTAACCAGGATTTTGTATAACTACAGCCTAATTGCTGCATCTTTATACTCCAGTTCTCTTCATACAAAGGCCAACAGTCCGTTAACTTGCTTGATTATCTCTTGCACATATCTGTGACATTCTAAAGGTCTATGCACTTGAACCCCTTTGGGATCTCCTATATTAACTTCATACCATTGAGAAAATACCCTGACCTATCCTTTTCCAGCCCAAAACGGATGACCTGACACTTGCTTACACTGAACTGTATCCACCACAGTTTTGCCCATTCGCCTTGACTGTCAGTATTTATACTTAAAGCTATCACCTGCGTTGTCTATAATTCTGCCTAACTTTGCATCATTGGCAAATTAAAATAAAAGACTTTATAGCCATTGTCCAAGTTGTTGATAAATAGTGTGAATAATTGAGGCCCTGACACAGATGCTTCGGGGACACCACTGGTCATATGCTGCCAATTTGAATACCTACTTTCTGTGCCTACACTTGACCAGTTTTCAAGCTATGCCAAGATATTTGTCCTCAATCCGTTAACAGTCTCTTCTGCAGAATTTTATTAAATGCCTTCTGCAAATCCATATATACAATATCCTTAGATAACAAAGTGTAGAGCTGGATGAACACAGCAGGCCAAGCAGCATTTCAGGAGCACAAAAGCTGACGTTTCAGGTCTAGACCCTTCATCAGAAAAGGCCTTTTCAGAGATATTGGCCTGGACACAGAGAGCTGCCTGCTCTTTTTAAGAAATGTAACCGCATCTTTTCAACTGACTGAGAGGATTAACAGGAGCTGGAGTTGGAAGGCTGGGGCCCCTGACTGGTGCACCAATGACAATAAGGTGCTCAGGTTGCATTTCAGCTTTGTTGTTTATTTGTATTTTATAAATTTTAGTTCATTCACCGAAGGAAAGAACTGATAACTCACTGAGAAAATTGCGTAACTTTTCAATAGATGGGATTTCACAAGAACCTGAGAAACAGAAGTGATACAAACTATTCGGCCGCTTGAACGAAGAGCAAAGAACAATATGGTACAGGAGTAGGCCCTTCGGCCCTCCAAGTCTGTGCTGCCACATTTTACCCTTCCATACTAAAACTGTCTTCACTTACAGGATCCATCTCCCTCCATTCACTTCCTATTCATGTATTCATTCAGGTCCTTCTTGAATGTTGTTATTGTGTCTGCTTCCACTAGTGATGCATTCCAGGCATTCACTACCCTTTGTGTGCAAAACCTGCTTTGCACATCTCTTTCAAACTTCTCCCCTCGCACCTTGGACCTGTGTCCCCTAGTAATTGACCCCTCCACCTGGGAAAATGCCTCATACTTTGCAATCTATCTGTGCCATTCACAAACTCGTAAATTTCTGTCAACTTACTGCATCCCAGTGAAAACAAACCCAGTCTATCCAACCTTTCTTCATGGCTAAAATCCTCCATACCAGGCAACATTGTGGTAAGCCTTTTCCATACCCTCTCCAAAGCATTTACATTCTTGTAGTAGTGTGGTGACCAGAACTGTAAGCAATATTCCAATGTCGCTGAGCTAAAGTTCTATAAAGCTGCAGCATAACTTGTTTTGTAGAAGAGGCGATGGCCTCATGGTATTATTGCTGAACTGTTAATCCAGAGACCCAGGTAACATTCTGGGGTCTCAGTATCAAATCCTGCCAAGGTGGATGGCGGAATTTGAATTCAATAAATATCTGGAATTAAGAGTCTAATGATGACCATGAGTCCACTGTCAATTGTTGGAAAAACCCATCTAGTTCACCAATTTCCTTTAGGTAAGGAAACTGCCATCCTTACCTGGTCTGGTCTACATGTGACTCCAGATCCACAGCAATGTGGTTGATTCTTAACTGCCCTCTGGGCAATTAGGGATGGGCAATAAATGCTATCTAGCCAGCAATGCCCTCATCCCATGAATGAATAAAGTTTATCCTTACACTTAATACCCTTCCAATGAAGGCAAACATGCCATAAGCCTTCTTTACTTCTTGTCTACCTGCACTGCCACCTTTGTGATCTGTGGACCTGCACACCCAGATTTCTCTGCATTTTGAAACTCCTAAAGGTTCTGCTGTTAACTGTAGAAGTTCCACCTATACTTGACCTTACAAAATACATCAGCTCACATTTGACAGGATTAAACTCCATCTGCCATTTTCTGCCCATGCCTCCAGTTGAACTATATCCTACTGTAATCTCTGACAATCCTCCTCACTATCTGCAACACCATCAATCATTGTATTGTCCACTAACTTACTAATTAGACCGGCTATGTTTTCCTCCAGATCATTTATATAGATAATGAACAGCAGAGGTCCCAGCACTGATTCCATTCGAACACCACGAGTCACAAACCTCCATTCCAAAAAGCATCCTTCCACCACTACCCTCTGCCTCCTATGACTGAGCCAGTACTGTATCCATCTTGCCACCTCACCTCTGATACCATGTGACTTCACCTTTTGTACCAGTCTGCCATGAGGGACCTTGTCAAAGGCTTTTCTATAGCCCGTGTAGACAACATCAACTACTTTTCCCTCATCAATCATTCTCATCATCTCCTCAAAAAACTTGATTGAGTTAGCGAGGCAAGACCTCCCCTGTACAAAACCAGGCTGTCACTAAAAAGTCCATTTGCTTCTAAATATGTATAGATCTTGTTCCAGAGAATCTTTTCCAATAATTTCCCTATCATTGAAGTGAGACTCATAGGCCTGTAATTTCCAGGATTATCCCTGTTATCCTTTTTATACAGTGAGACAACACTGGCTATCCTCCAGTCCTCTGGGACCTCACCTGTGGCCAGTGAGATACAAAGATGTCTGTCAATGCACCAGCAATTTGTTCTCTTGCCTCCCTCAATACTCTGGGATAGATCCCATCAGGACCCAGGGACATAATAGTTCTTAAGATGCACAGCACCTCTTTGTTTTCAATTGCAATTTGGCATGGAAACTCGAAACTCCCTGAGATCATCCTCCATCATTCCTTTTCTTTGTTGAATACCAACACAAAGTATTTGTTCAGGACCTCACTTACCTCTTCTGGCTCCACAAATAGATTCCCTCCTTTGCCCTTGAGTGGGCCAACACTTTCTCTGGCTACTGGTCGCGCTATTCAATGCAATCACTGCTGAGCTTCTACTTTGGGCCCCCTTTCCCACCCACTCTCTTAGGCACCAAAAAAATGCATCACATGATTTCTTCATTTGCACAGCTTTATAAGATGCTTATCCAAGCATATTGCGGGTGTCAGTGTAGAGGTTTGCGATACCCAAAATCAGTGGGTTTGTTTCTGAGCAGAGATCAGCACAGAGACAGAGTGGACTACAACCTACCTCAGTGACCTGGCTTAGCTGCCCTGCATTCTGATTTCTGTGCCATACAATTGTTTTGGGTCCTGAATTAAGTTTAATGTGTTTTGCACATTAGGGTGTTTAAAACATTTATTTCAGTTTCTGGACCGGTTTTTTTTTGGCATGAGTTCACACTGGGTTGTTAAACATGTTTTAATGATTGTGAGTCAGGGAAGAGAGCTGAGTGTATTGGCTGTTTCTCTGCAAAGGGATAAATGTCAAATCTACAAAACTGAGGCTGGTTGTCAACCACTGCCATTTGTCAGTGTAGTTTCATTGCAATGATCCCCTTTGTCCTACTTTGGATTTCAAAAGTTGGGAGTGTAATCAATTCTTAAGTGTTGAATGTTCCCAATAAAGCTCTGTTTCACTGCACTGTGAGCAGGCTGTGGCTCGTAGATCACCTCCGAACATCTGTCTCGATGTACAATCTCTACCCGTGAAACTTGGTCCAGATGAAGGCTAGTAAATTGGAACAAAACAGAGTTTGCTGGAAAAGCTCAGCAGGTCTGGTAGCATCTGTGAAGAAAAACCTGAGTTAACGTTTCAGGTCCAGTGACCCTTCCTCCAGAACTCTGATTTGCTGCCAAACCTGCTGAGCATTTCCAGCAACTTCTATTTTTGTTCCTGATTTACAGCATCACAGTTCTTTTGGTTTTTACTTTAAATGTCACCGTTATTATGTAATTTTCTTATAATGCTACATTGCATGAGAATGAAACTATTGTGTTACATCAGAACCGACTGTATTGCATGCAATTCTAGTCTCCCTGCTATAGGAAGGATGTGGTGAAACTCAAAAGGGTTCAGAAAAGATTTATGTCAATGTTGCCAGGGTTGGAGGGTCTGAGCCATAGGGACAGGCTGAATAGACAGGGCTATTCTCCCTGGAATGTCAGAGTCTGGGGGTGACCTTGTAGAAATTTATAAAATCATGAGGGGCATGGATAGGGTAAATTGACAAGGTCTTTTCCCCAGGGTGGGCAAGTCTGAAACTAAAAGGGCATAGGTTTAAGGTGAGAGGGGAAAAAATTAAAAGGAACCTGAGGGGCAAGTTTTCATGCATGCATGGAATGTGCTGCCAGAGGAAGTGGTGGAGGCTGGTACAATTACAACATTTAAAAGGAATCTGGATGGGTACACAGAGGGAGGGTTTAGAGGGATACGGGCCCAATGTTGGCAAATGGGCCTAGATTTCTTCAGGATATCTGCTCAGCATGGACGAGTTGGACAGGAGTGTCTGTTTTGTGCTGTATATCTCTAGGACTGTAGTGTGGTGTGGCTTGAGATATTGAAGTGCACTGGGAACTGGTACTGACTCAACCCTATTTGTCTACACTAGTGATTAAACCAGAGGAGTGGATCACCACATGTTTGTTAAATTTTTGTGATGAAAAAGCATAACAGACTGATGTACTGGAGGCCGTTAACAGACGAGCCTTTCTTCTCTTCATATATTAGAACATAGAACATAGAACAGTACAGCACAGAACAGGCCCTTCAGCCCACGATGTTGTGCCGACCATTGATCCTCATGTATGCACCTCAAATTTCTGTGACCATATGCATGTCCAGCAGTCTCTTAAATGACCCCAATGACCTTGCTTCCACAACTGCTGCTGGCAACGCATTCCATGCTCTCTCAACTCTCTATGTAAAGAACCCGCCTCTGACATCCCCTCTATACTTTCCTCCAACCAGCTTAAAACTATGACCCCTCGTGTTAGCCATTTCTGCCCTGGGAAAGAGTCTCTGGCTATCAACTCTATCTATGCCTCTCATTATCTTGTATGCCTCAATTAGGTCCCCTCTCCTCCTTTTCTCCAATGAAAAGAGACCAAGCTCAGTCAACCTCTCTTCATAAGATAAGCCCTCCAGCCAGGCAGCATCCTGGTAAACCTCCTCTGAACCCTCTCCAAAGCATCCACATCTTTCCTATAATAGGGCGACCAGAACTGGATGCAGTATTCCAAGTGCGGTCTCACCAAAGTTTTACAGAGCTGCAACAAGATCTCACGACTCTTAAATTCAATCCCTCTGTTAATGAAAGCCAAAACACCATATGTTTTCTTAATAACCCTGTCCACTTGAGTGGCCATTTTAAGGGATCTATGTATCTTCATACCAAGATCCCTCTGTTCCTCCACACTGCCAAGAATCCTATCCTTATTTGTGAGTTGAGGGTGCCCATTCCTAGCTGTCCTTGAGAAAGTGATGGTAAGCTGCCTCTTTGAACTACTGCAGTCCATTTGGTGCATGTAGACCCCAATACTCTTAAAGAGGGAGTGCCAGGATTTTGACCTCGTGATGCTGAAGGAATGGTGATGTATTTCCAAGTTAGCATAGAGGGAGTTTGCAGGTGTATTGTTCCCCTGTTTCCACTGCCCTTGACTTTCAGGGTGGAAATAGTCATGGATTTGGAAGGTGCTGTCAAAGGAATTTGGAGATATCTGCCTTTATTAGACAAGGCGTAGAACTGAAGAGAAGGGAGGTTATGCTAGGGCTGTATGGTTCAGTCATGTAGGTTATTATGTGCAGGTGATTATAAAAGGGATGTGATAGCATCACATCCACATTATAGTAGGGATGTGGGTGTCGAGATTTACCAGATTGTTGTCTGGGCTATAGAGTTTTTATTATGCATAGAAATTGGCCAGACTGGTGTTTTTTTCCGAAGAACAGAGGAGATTGAGAGGAGGCATGATTGAGATGTATAAAATTGTGAAGGGCACAGATAGGGTAGACAGGAAAAAACTTTTCCCATTGGTGGTAGAATCAATTTCTGGAGCATAGACTTAAGGCAAGCAGCAAAAGGTTTGGGGGAGATGTGAGGTAAAACTTTCTGACTTGCATGGATGTGATGGGCTGAAGGCCCTTTATCTGTGCTGTTGATCTCTATGACTCTTTAGCATTCAATTTTACTTTAAGAGAAAGAAGGGAAATAGTTAATCATACAAATTAAATTCGTTTATATAGATGAGGAACATTGAATGATTACTGGAACACATTTTTCACTTCATATAATGAGACACTTACTGGCACGAGCAGAGTAGAGTCATGTGTAATGCTTCACCTGTAATGCTTCACTCTGTAAAGGAATCTATCCCAAGCACTCACCGTCTTTGAATTTGATCAGCTGGTAACATGCTGCACTATTACATTGGTGCGCACATAGTACAGCTCCCTCTGAATAATTATATATTCAGTAATAGGAATATGTTAACATTCTTGATTACAAATATTCTGTGCTGAAATGAGAATCGTTTTTACCAAGTGGCTGCACATACCCAGCAGCCTACTGAGTAACCATGCCTTGCAATGCATGAACACTAAGTCCCCACATCAAAACCTAAATGATACAAGTAAAGGAAGTAAAGTCACATTAAATAAAAAAAGCTGTGCAAACTATTGGAGAAGAAAGTGATTCTGAAAGTAGCACAGTGGCAAATGAATGCTTTTGTACTTAGTTGTAATAGGATCACACTTCAGGGAGACGTTGTAAAGTAATTCAATGTGGTTTCCACTGCTTTGGTTGAGCATTTAGACTCCCCCAACCAAGTGTGATTGATTGCACCTAATTTACGTGTAGTCTGAGTAGAGGTTGCTATTCTTGGCTTTGACCATCAACAGTTTGGCCTTGGCATATTCCAGTAAATGTAGGTTTGCAGTTGTGGTTTGTCGGTATTTTCAGCTACATAATCAAAGAGGGTGTGTTGACCTTCTTTAGCACATTGTTTCACATACACTCTGACAGGTAAATAATTCAAATTCAGGGATGTATTCATACAGGTTTTATCACAAGTTCTCACCTCCAAACCCCTTGCAATGTAACCCCCACACCATCATCCTCAGCCATTCCCAATAATAGCCGCTCAATGTATCTACCTTTACAAGCATCAACTTCCCATAACAGACCGAAAGAGGTAGACTCTGGGTGTAATTCCAATTTGAGTAGGATGTTAAAATTGTATAAAATTTCAGTCTGTCTGCAAGCCACTTCTGTTTAGTGTGGATGGGATGGGAGCAGGTCCCAGGAGAGTGATGACTAATGATGCTGATCACCAGGGTCCAATACCGTCAGTAGATTCTGTCTCAGGCAGCAGCGCCCCTGCAGTCAATAAGAGAACGGACTTCCCCATATATGAGATGGATAGAAAATGTGAGGGGCTGCTGCCCTGGTCAGAGATTCTGTCTTTCGTACTTCTTGAATCTGGGGCAGCACGGTGGTTTTGTGGTTAGCAGTGCTGCTCACAGAGTCAGGGATCTGGGTTTGATCCCAGCCTCAGGTGACTGTCTGTGTGGAGTTTGCACATTCTCCATGTGTCTGAGCAGGTTTCCTCTGGGTGCTTCAGTTCCCTTCCACAGTCCAAAGATGTGTAGGTTAGGGGAATTGGCCATTCTAAATTACCCACAGTGCCTAGAGACGTGCAGGTTAGGTGGGTTAGCCATGGGAAATACAGGGTTGGGTGGGTGGGGGCAGGCAGTGCTGGTTGTGGTTCAGATAGTGTTTGGAGATAGGTTGGGATTTGATGGGCTGAATGGCCTGCTTCCACACTTGTAGGGATCCTAAGTGTGAAGGAGAAAGCTGCAAAGGAAGACAGCAGTTTTTAAAATGTCAACGATGGAAAGCTGAAATAACCAGGAGCCAGGAAAAATTTGAAATCACTGAAGGAATAAATTCCTTGAAAATAAATGTGGAATTGCTATCTAAGCCTGCATGAGATCACACCTCCTAGGTACTCAGGAGGTGTGATCTCATGCAGCCTTAAGCTAGAAATTCAACATTCATTTTCAAGGAATTTATTCCTTCAGTGATTTCAAATTTTTCCTGACTCCTAGTTAGTTCAGCTTTCCATTGTTGACATCTTTAAAACTATTCTCTTCTTTTACAGCCTTCTCCTTCACCTGGTGTGTTGCAGACACTATCAGTTGGTAAATTTAAATCTGCTATTGACACTTGATGACGAAGGAAATAAGGTTGTAACTTCCTGGATAATGAATTCCAGCTATGTATATGTGGAAACACATTAGCTGTTGCCTGACCAATTTTTAGATATGCTCAGGGTGTTGGCTTTGTTTGTGTAAAGGCCCCTGTTGGTTGCTTTGAAGAGAAAACTTCTGTTGCCAATCTACACTTCTTGTCTTGTGCCAATGTAAACAAATATCTTGGAAATTAATGCTTCATCTGTGTGTGGTGGCTTTAGGTTTAATGGAGTGTTGAGAATTAAGGATAACAATGAATTCTTCTAATTCTGCTCCTGTGTAAGTCTACATGCCCTGCCTGTCAACTCAAATATAGTAGGCATTGTCACAACATGACTACATCACCTAACAATTGCATAGTCAGAATGAAAAAGGTGCTCCTTAAATCTAAAAAGTACCAGTTGAAAGTTGACAGTATCCTTAAGAAAATCTGAAGCAACCTCAAAAAGTAAGGATTTTGGCATTGGACCTGGCTGAATGAAACAGAACTGGCAGCGCAATGTAATGACCAAGTTATGTCTAAGTCTGACAGAGTACATCTGTTCTGAAACTTGAGCTTTGGCTTGCCTTTCTGAAAGGACTCATTGAGAACAAAAGCAGAGAGGAACCTATATAACCCTGATGTACCATACTATGACTGTGGTTTTGGATTCTAGGCAACAGAATGCTTTGGCAATGAGGAAGAGGGTTAAAGAGAAGATGAGGTGATCTTAAGACAGATTCACATTGGTGTTCAAGTTGAAAATTAGTCAAATATTTGGAGGAAAGCTCAAAGAGTTGGTGGACAGTGATAGCACCAACTAGATTTCTCTTTGGAAGACCTGATACAGACTTGATAGCTTCCTCTTTTGCTGCACAATTCTCCTCTTATGGACCCAAAGTGCATCGTAAAGGCACTACCAAGGCTGTTGAGAGTTTCAAGGGACAGGTTAAGCCTGGGGGAATAATTAGAGACCTGGAGGGACACAAGGATCTATGATTTCTCACTCTTGATTTGGCTGGGAAGGGAAATGGCAAAACAACTTTTACTCAGAAAGCAGGGTGTCCTGTCGCAACAACATATAAGCTGGGCTTTCAGACCATGGGAAATCCTGTCGGTAAACAAAAAGTAATGGCTGCTGTGTGGAAATACCTTTCCAGTAGTGCTTGGTGGGCAAAGAGGAGCAAGAGTCCTCCACTGCTGGAAGTTCATCTTGGACTTAAAGAACTCAATCCTATTATAACCAGGATCATGAGGAAACATTCAGTGTACATTAATCATCGATAAAGCTCCCAATTTGGTTTAGGATCACAACATGATTTTGTGAGGGAAGGTTTGATAAAGTTTTCACCCCAAATCCCAAAGTGAGTAGGACATAACTCCAAAGTCCGTTTCAGTCTTCCCAATCTAGCTGATCACTCACCCCTGAATGGTTACAGGGAATTGAATTGTTTTAAGTGGTATACAAATGTGACTTATGACTTGTTCCCCTGTTATTTTGTCACACAGTGGCTGGCTGCTTTGGTAAGTGACCTGTGATTAGGAAATCAGCCTGGATGCTGGTGCTGGAGTCTCTGGTACAGCTCTGAATTGGTGGTGTTGTCCAGTGAGTGAATTGTGGGAACTAGAGGAGTGAATCTTAAGTGCGCTTCTTTGCTCCTGTTTACCAGTGTAGTCAGGGTCAAGGTCATGCAGGAGCCTTTTTTGGAGGTGATACCATACTTTTTGCGAATCATCCAGTAGCAAGAGTGAAAGGCCAACCTCGCTAGCTTGACAGTTTGTATCGGATTTGAGCTTTCTGTTTGCATTGTCCTGTGAAGAGATGGTGCTTGCTCTGTGTTTGTAATGTGTGATCTCTTGATCCCTGGTTTCACCTCACCCTCACTCAGGACAGTTTATTAAAGTTAAACTTGCCCAACAGAGTGTGAATGGTTCCACCCCATCTGCGGTTTAAGCTACATTGACAGAAGCATGAAGTTAACACTTGGTAGCAAACTGGTCAGCTTTCCACTCGCACTTTGGTTAAACAGCCTCACATTGAAACTTCCAGTGTGATAACCACAGGTTTACAGTAAATGATTCAGCAGGGTCATGAATGAACTTAAGAGTGCTGATCATTGTCTGATCAAAAATTTCAAATGTAGAAATGAATTTGAGCTGCCATCTGCTGACTGTTGTTTTCTTACACCTGAATGGATCTTAGATTCATTATAATCTGATTGATTTTCTTCTAATAATTTATTCCTCATTTTCTCATTACCCTTCTGACTCATTGTTTTGAGTTTTTATGAGTTCCAATGTTTTGTCCTTTATGAATCTTTTTTTCCTCCACTTTAGCCAGTATCTATTTTCTCTTTAACAGTAGTCCTGGTCAATGGGTCAGTGGACGTGCCTCTTTGAGATCAACATTTACAGTCAACAGTTAGATTGGGCAACGTGTGGAAATCTGGCACCACCCATCTGGGACAGAAGGAGGTGTGGGGATATTGGCAGTACCACTGCATTGTGACTTGGTGAATGGGATTGCGCTTGGACTGTGGCCGATGTTGTTCACTCAGATATCTAGTCAAGAGCACCCTGACACACTGTGTGAGATGCTTGCTCACAATTCCCAGTGTTATAACTCTCTCATGTGATGTACTGGAAATCGAGCCTCACTATTCCTGGAGTTGTCACAAAAGTAAAAAAGGTAAATCAAATTCTCCAGAGTCCCCAGCTGGCCTCACTGACAAACTCAGCTTAAAAGAAAATACTAGGTTTCGACATTTAACAAGAAAATCACTGTCTCCGGTGAGCAAATTGTCTCTAATAGTGATCAAGGAATATGATTTACTAACTTAGAACTCCACAAACAGGCAGGCAGACCAAGACAAACAAGACATAGATATTAAAAGTGGAAAAAGAGGAATAAAAGATCAGAGCAACACAGTTCAATAGCAACCATTGGGTTCAATGAGTTAACAAGGTGTAGAGCTGTATGAACATTTCGGGTCAAGACCCTTCTTCACCCCTTTTCTGAAGAAGGATCTCGACCTGAAACGTCAGCTTTCCTGCTCCTCTGATGCTGCTTGACCTGTTGCGTTCATCCAGCTCCACACCTTGTTATCTCAGATTCTCCAGCATCGGCAGTTCCTAGTACCTTGGGTTCAGTGAGTTACTTCCTTTCTCTTCCATTCAATTCCTTTTTAGTTCTTTGCTGCTGACGCAAGGCTGTTTACACACCAATACTGTCTTTTGTTCACTAGTTCAGAATTCGTCCTTTCATTGCCTTTAAAGTCATTTCATTCCCCTTGAACTGGAGGTTTGTATAGAAAGGAAGGTGGAAGACAGCAAGGTGTTACTGAAGAATTTCTAGAATCTCCAAACAGGAGAGAGTGAGAAGTCTCCTCGGCTTAATGCTGAGAATTCCAAATTTGCACAACCTCTGAGAGAAAAGAAATGTCTCCTCACCTCTGTTCTGAAAGGGTGACACCCTAATTTTAAAACCTTGAGCCCAAGATCTTTGTTAATTCCTAAGAGAAAACATACATTCTGTGTTGATTGCTAATTCAATAATTTATATTTAGCAAAGACAAGACCCACCAATGTCTTTGCACTTTCAGTAAAGTTGACACTAAAACTTACAGTCTATCACAGTAAATTCTTTCACTGAATTCCCCACTTGACAAACTTCTGTGTATACCAATTCCCACTTGGAGCTAAATTCCTGATATGCTCACTCAACCTGTTGTCTTACTTGGGAGAAGTCTGTCATCCAAGACTAATGAGAATAAAAGAGTGTTGTCTTTACTCCAGTTTTATAAGAGTGTGGGTTTTGTTGCTGTGGGCTGTGTATTTCTTCACAGGACAAAGTCCAGCGCAGGGAATGACTCTGATTCAGCAAAAGGAGTTTTAACTCCAGATCTCTCAATTAGTCTTCATGCATTTGCATGGCACTACCTGAAGTGTGAGACACCACCGATCTACACCACGTGCCCTGGAACCGAGCAAATTTCACTGGGTCTGATAGAAATAGACACTAACTGTTCCTCTGATAATAAAATGTGAGGCTGGATGAACACAGCAGGCCAAGCAGCATCTCAGGAGCACAAAAGCTGACGTTTCGGGCCTAGACCCTTCTCCAGCATCTGCAGTTCCCATTATCTCTGATACTAACTGTTCCTCTGTTTGTTTAGGTGGATCCTGGTGCAGCAGACAAAGAACAAAGCAGGGGTAAGTTTTGGTGTCTGTAATCCAGGAGCAAGGATATATGTGAGTGTGGTAAGTCACATGCTGTCCAGAAAGTGGAAGGTCCTTACTTGGGATGAAGGGAAATTCCATTGGAGCAGCTTCTCCCAAAGTGCACTTTCTTGATTGAATTAGGATGATGAGTGTTATCTACTTAACCAGTCGTCGGATCAGACCCAAGCCCGTTTCCATTCACGCTCATTTATCTGCCTCACTTGGCTCTCCTCCCTTTATTTGAATCCCCATTTCTTCTAGCTTCATCTCAGTTTTTCTTCTCAAACTCACTGACCACTGCATTCAGTCATGCCTCGCACTCTTCCTCTCTCTCATCACCACACTTTCCATCACCATTTCACTCACTCACCCTCAGACGCACTCACCCAGTCACTCCAACATTTCCTCACACAGTCACCGCCTCACAAATTCATCCCTTCTCTCACTCACTTACTTACACTCACCTCTTCACACTGTTCCTTCCTCACAACTTCATTCTTCACAAAGTCATTACATCACATACTTAATCCTTCATGCAGTCAAATCCTAAACTAAACACCTTAATCTGAATGGTGAGAGGAAGGGATCATGTCAGAAGAAAAGTGATAAATGAAATGAAACCAGTGAAGTAATAGACAAGATCATGACTGGGATAATGATAAATAGTGTGAGACAGGAAATGACAGACCACATAAACTTTAGCGAGCACTGACAGATAACTTCGGAGATTGTAATGTAATAAAAATGCATAGTCCATAATAGGCAGAAAACCATAGATCAGTTGTTAGCACAGCTAGAAATGAACATGTCAGAGCTAATAGCCATTATAGAGACATGGTTGCAAGGTAAGCAGAGTTCAGTAATAAATTTTGGGCAATATTTGACATTCAAAAACACAGGAGGCTAGGAAAAGGAGGTGGGGTTAATTAAGCATGTTATTAGTACTGTAGTAAGAATGGAGATTTGTATCTAATTCCATTCTTATTTAATTTCCACTCTATATTTAACTGCCTTAATGTCAGGAAATACTCCACAATATCAGCCCTGAGCCCTAGCTTTTACTCTGCTTGTATTGTGGGCCTTGGGCCTCCATCAATTCCAGATTTACAAACATAAGAACATACAAAATGGGAGCAGAACTAGGCCATGTGGTCCTGTAAACCTGCTCCACTGTACAATTAGACATCGGCTGATTTGTTTGTTTTTTGAATTCCACATTCCCACATTCCTGTGATAACCCTTGATTCCCTGCCTAAAAAGAATCCATCGACCTCCACTCCAAATATAATATCATGCCTTCATCACCTTCAAATTTTGAGAATTGCAAATTTGCACAGCCTCTGTACTGAAAGGGCGACTCCTAATTTTGAAACCATGAGCCCTGACTCTGTTCTGATTGACAAGAGGAAACATGCTTTCCATGTCAATTGCTAATTCATTAGTTTATATTTAGAACAACCAACACCTCCCAATAATTTTTGCACTACCAATAAACTTTATTATGCTGATAAAACTTAGTCTCTTACAGCAAATTCCTTCAGCAAATACCCCACTTGGTGCACTTCTGCAGTATCCCTCCATCTCCCCTGCACCCGATTCTCACTCCAAACCAAATTCCCAATATGCTTAATCAGCCACTGTCGCACTCAGCAGAAGTCTCACTGTCCTGTCTGTTCGTGAACAGGAATCTGGATTCTTGTCATCTTCCTTGTTCCTTTGAAAGGCTTCTTCTACAGATGTCTGTAATCTGTGCTCAAACTATACCTGAGAGTGTAGCAATGTTCAGACCCTGCAGATGAAGCTGTTTGTTGTCATCGGGTTTCATAAGCAGTATGTTTTTTTTTCAGGGTCGGCCCCCAGTCGCACGAGGAAGAGTAGAAAGAAGCTGACACCCTATGCCCACCTCACTGTGAAGAAACTGATTAAAACTCCTTCTGGTAAGTTCCATCCTGTATTCCTGAGGAAGAACTGGGAATTGTCACTTGCCTCCCACGGCCACAACAGGCGTTACTTCATGTTTGCTATGAGGAATCCTGCTAACCTCTTTATGCTGCTCTGCGCCTTTCTAATTCCATTGCACCCTGAGTAGGAAGGCCTAGGGACTGGGATTCATCAGCTGTATCCATCACACTCTTCTCTCACCCTCAACCAAACACCTATTCTCCCCCGTCTATAATATTCCACGAGGAAGTACTCAAAGGGTCAGAAAGGTACAAAACATTTCTAACACTCCCCACAATCCTTCTGTATGATTGATGGGATACTAAATCATGAGGAGGACAGCCCTAGATTACAGGAGGATATAGACAGGCTGGCCAGATGGGCTGATCAGTGGCAAATGGAATCAATCCGGATAAATGCGAGGTTTTACACTTAGGCTAGACAACCAAGGTAAGGGAATATATGGTGAATGGTAGGACTATGAGAATCTCAGGGGATCAAAGAGACCTTGGCGTGCATGCAGACTGGCCGCTTAAGTTATCAGAACGGATGAATAAAGTGGTTAAATGGGAAACTTGCCTTTATTGTGAAGACGTGGAGCTTAAGAGCAGGGAGGCTATCCTGGAACTGTACGAAATGTTGATCTGGTCATGGCTATAGAGTATTGTGTGCTGTTCTGGAATCCATATTGTTGGAGTGTTGTGAGCATTGGAGAGGGTGCAGAGGAGATTTACCATGGTTTAGCCTGGGCTGGAATGTTTCAGTTATGAAGAGAGATTGGACTGATTGGGGCTGTTTTCCTGAGAGAAGAGGAGATTGAGAGGGGACATGATTGAGATGTGTAAAATTATGAAGGGCATAGATAGGGTAGGCAGGGAAAACTCTCTCCACTTGGTGGAGGGATCAATAGCAAGGGACATAGATTTAAGGTAAGGGCAGGAAGTTTAGTGGAGATGTGAGGAAAAGCTTTTTCATCCAGAAGGTAGTGAAAATCTGGAACTCATTGTCTGTAGGGATGGTAGAGGCAAATACCCTCATAATATTAAAAAAGTATTTAGATGTGCAGTTGTGATGCCAAGGCGAACAAGACAATGGGCTAATTTCTGGAAAATGGGATTATAATAGTTAGGTGTTGTTTCTGAATGGCAAAAGGCCCATTTCTATGCTGCAGATCTCTTTGTGACTTTATAAGTTGGGGAGGTTATGTTTCAGTTTTAGAAGCCACTGGTGAGACTATATCTGGAGTAGATCATAAGACCATAAGACATAGGAGTGGAAGTAAGGCCATTTGGCCCATCGAGTCCACTCCGCCATTTAATCATGGCTGATGGACATTTCAACTCCACTTCCCTGCACTCTCCCTGTAGCCCTTAATTCCTTGTGAGACCAAGAATTTATCAATCTCCGCTTTGAAGACATTTAACGTCCCGGCCTCCACTGCTCTCCATGGCAATGAATTCCACAAGCCCACCACTCTCTGGCTGAAGAAATGTCTCCTCATTTCCGTTTTAAATTTACCCCCTCTAATTCTAAGATTGTGCCCACGGATCCTAGTCTCCCCGCCTAACGGAAACAACCTCCCAGTGTCCACCCTTTCTAAGCCATGCATTACCTTGTAAGTTTCTATTAGATCTCTCCTCAACCTTCTAAACTCTAATGAATACAATCCCAGGATCCTCAGCCGTTCATCGTATGTTAAACCTACCACTCCAGGGATCATCCGTGTGAATCTCTGCTGGACACGCTTCAGTGCCAGTATGTCCTTCCTGAGGTGTGGGGCCCAAAATTGGACATAGTATTCTAAATGGGGCCTAACTAAAGCCTTATAAAGTGTCAGAAGCATGTCACTGCTTTTATATTCCAAACCTCTTGAGATAAACGACAACATTACATTCGCCTTTTTAATCACAGACTCTACCTGCAAGTTAACCTTTAGAGAATCCTGGACCAACACTCCCAGATCCCTTTGTACTTCTGATTTATGAATTTTGTCACTGTTTAGTAAATAGCCCACGCCTGTATTCTTTTTTCCAAAGTGCAAAACCTCACATTTACTCACATTGAATTTCATCAGCCATTTCCTGGACCACTCTCCTAAACTGTCTAAATCTTATTGCAGCCTCCCCACCTCCTCAGTACTACCTGCCTGTCCACCTATCTTTGTATCATCGGCAAACTTCGCCAGAATGCCCCCAGTCCCTTCATCCAGATTAATGTATAAGGTGAACAGCTGTGGCCCCAACACTGAACCCTGCGGGACACCGCTCGTCACCGGTTGCCATTCTGAAAAAGAGCCTTTTATCCCAACTCTCTGCCTTCTGTCAGACAGCCAATCCTCAATCCAAGCCAGTAGCTCACCTCGAACACCATGGGCCCTCAAAGTTGTTGATGCCTGGAGACATGGGTTCAAGCCCACCATAGGAACTGGTGGAATTTAGGTTCAATTCATTAATATATTTGGAATTGAAAGCTATTCTTAGTAACAGTGACCATGAGACTATGTTATAGTCATAGAGCTGTACAGCATGGAAACAGACTCCTTGGTCCAACTCATCCTTGGTGACCAGATGTACTAAATAAATCTAGTCCCATTTGTCAGCACTTGGCCCATATCCCACTAAACTCTTCCTATTCATAAACCCATCCAGACGCCTTTTAAATGTTGTAATTGTACCAGCCTCCACCACTCCCCATGGCAGCTCAGTCCATACATGCACCATTTTTGCATGGTCCTTTTTAAATCCTTCCCCTTCAGCTTAAACCTATACCCTCTAGTTTTGGACTCCCCTACCCTGGGAAAAAGACTGTGGCTATTCACCCTATCCATGTCCCTCATGATTTTATAAACTTCTATAAGGTCATCTCTCAACCTCCAAAGCAAGTAGTCCCAACCTCATCATAGAATCCCTACAGTGTGGAAATAGGCCCTTCCGCCCAACAAGTCTACACCAACCCTCAGAGCTTCCTACCCAGACCCATCGCCCTATAACCCACTTAACCTTCACAGCCCTGAACACTACAGGCAATTTAGCATGGTCAATCCACCTAGCCTGCACATCTTTGGCCTGTGGGAAGCACCCAGAGGAAACCCACGCAGACACGGGGAGAATGTGCAAAATCCACACAGACAGTCAGCTGAGGGTGGAATCAAACCCAGGTCCCTAGTCCTATGAGGCAGCAGGGCTAACCACTGAGCCACCATGGTGCCTGTAAACCTATTCATCCTCTCGCTGTGGTTCAAACCCTCCATCCCAGGCAACATCCTTGTAAATCTTTTCTGAACCCTTTCAAGTTTAACAACATCTTTCCCATAGCAGGGAGATGAGAACTGTAAGCAGAATTCCTAAAGTGGCCTACCCAATGTCCTTTATTGGCACAACATGACACTCAATGTTGGACAACCAGTAAAAGCGTTATGTTGGTGTGGGGGGGTGTATATCGAGCAATCCTTTCATAGCAATGATGTGATGTCACCAAGTTATAGCCAGAGACATAAAGTGCAGGAGTTAAGAGCGCTCCAAAGATATCAGCACTGACCAATAAAAGCAAGTGTACCGAAAGCCGCCTTCAGTATCCTGTCTACCTCCGACTCCACTTTTAAAAAACTGTGAACCTTCCCACCAACATTTTTTTTTGGCAACACTCCCCAGGGCCCTACCACTAAGTGTATAAGTCCTGCCCTGATCTGTCTTACCAAATGCAGCGCCTCACATTTATTTATGTTAAACTCCATCTGCCACTACTCGGTCCTTCGACCCTCCTGATAAAAAGATTCCATTGTGTTCTCTGAGATAATCGTCACTGTTGGATTGAAGTTAAAACCCATCTGGTTCACCAATGTCTTTTTGGGAAGGAAATCTACCATCCTTATTCTGTCTGGTCCAAATGTGACTCCAGACCCTCAACAATCCTCTCAACTCTTTCTGAAATGGCCCAGCAAGTCATTCAGTTCAAGGACAGCTAGGGATGGGGAGCAAATGATTGTGTCACCGGCAAAAAATAAAAACAATAATTGCTCTTGGCTAGAGTGGTAGCAACAAGAGATTTGTGCCTGGAGGCCAGTCTTTATGTAGCTGCTGCCTTGTGGTGGAGATCTGACTGGGATGGAGAGGGTGGGATCTATGAGGCTGGGAGTGATGTGGCTCTAGATTGTCACTTTTGGTACCGGATAGTGTCAGCCCATTGAGCTCCTACAGTGTCTTTGGATTGTAAGTGAGCCTGTTGAAAAAAAATCGCAAGAGTTTCAGGCCAGCTGATGAAGTTAGTTTACATTAGAATAGTCAAGCACCTCCCCGTAGACCTTAATTCCTTGTGAGGCCAAGAATTTATCAATCTCCGCTTTGAAGATATTTAACGTCCCAGCCTCCACTGCTCTCCATGGCAATGAATTCCACAAGCCCACCACTCTCTGGCTGAAGAAATGTCTCCTCATTTCCGTTTTAAATTTACCCCCTCTAATTCTAAGACTGTGCCCACGGATCCTAGTCTCCCCACCTAATGGAAACAACTTCCCAGTGTCCACCCTTTCTAAGCCATACATTATCTTGTAAGTCTCCTCAACCTTCTAAACTCTAATGAATACAATCCCAGGATCCTCAGCCGTTCATCATACGTTAAACCTACCAATCCAGGGATCATCCGTGTGAATCTCTGCTGGACACGCTCCGGGGCTAGTATGTCCTTTGAGATGTGGGGCCCAAAATTGGACACAGTATTCTAAATGGGGCCTAACTAGAGCCTTATAAAGTCTCAGAAGCACATCACTGCTTTTATATTCCAACCCTCTTGAGATAAACGACAACATTACATTCGCCTTTTTAATCACAGACTCTACCTGCAAGTTAACCTTTAGAGAATCCTGGACCAACACTCCCAGATCCTTTTGTACTACAGCTTTATGAATTTTGTCACCGTTTAGTAAATAGCCCACGCCTGTATTCTTTTTTCCAAAGTGCAAGGCCTCGCATTTGCTCACATTGAATTTCATCAGCTATTTCCTGGACCACTCTCCTAAACTGTCTAAATCTTTCTGTAGCCTCCCCACCTCCTCAGTACTACCTGTCTGTCCAACTATCTTTGTATCATCAGCAAACTTCGCCAGAATGCCCCCAGTCCCTTCATCCATATCATTAATATATAAAGTGAACAGCTGTGGCCCCAACACTGAACCCTGCAGGACACCGCTCGTCACCGGTTGCCATTCTGAAAAAGAGCCTTTTATCCCAACTCTCTGCCTTCTGTCAGACAGCCAATCCTCAATCCAAGCCAGTAGCTCACCTCGAACACCATGGGCCCTCATCTTACTCAGCAGCCTCCTGTGAGGCACCTTGTCAAAGGCTTTTTGGAAGTCTAGATAGGTAACATCCACTGGGTTTCCCTGGTCTAACCTACTTGTTACCTCTTCAAAGAATTCTAGCAGGTTTGTCAGGCACGACTGAGTACTGTGTGTAGTACTGGACATCTTATTAAAGGAAGGATCAAATGCATTGGAAGCAGTTCAGAGATGGTTTACCAAGGCTGAGACCTGGAATGGTTGTGTTATCTTGCAAGAGAAAGCTGGGCAGGCTATGTTTATATCTGCTAGAGTTTATAAGAGTGAATGGTGATTTGATTGAAAAATGTATAATACTTGTGTGGGAAGAGGAGGGTGTGGTGGGATGCATATTGTTATGATCCCAGCTGTTAATACTAGACAAGTCAGAGGCACCATCAAACCTCGCTTGTTAGATCCAAAACTTTTCTTTCATGTTTAATCGCAGAAATTACTGTCATAAAGTACAATGGAGTGCACTGTTGAAAAGTGTGAGGTCATCCATTTTGGTAGGAATAACAGCAAAATGGACTATGTTTTAATTGGTAAAAAATTGCAGCATGCTGCTGTGCAGAGGGACTGCATAATGTGGACAGGTTGTTTCTCACCATGGGAGAGCCTAGGAGTAGACAGCAAAATCTCAGAACAAAAGGTTGCCTATTTATGACAGAGATTTCTCAGGACGTAATGAATCTGTGGAATTCTTTTCTTAGAGGGCTATTGTGGCTAAATTATTAAGAATATTCATTAAGTTTATGTAGAGAGTTAGATATAGTCATAGAGCCATACAGCATAGAACAGACCCTTCGGTCCAACTCGTTCATGCCAACTAAGTTTTCCAAATTAAATGAGTCCCACTCGCCTGTGTTTGGCCCATGTACCTCTAAACCTTTCTTATCCATGTACCTACCCAAAATTTTTTTACATATTGTAACTGTACCTGCACCGACCACTCTGGCAGTTCATTCTACTGTGAACCACCCTCTGTGCTTTAGGATTAAAGAAATCAAAGACTAGAGGAAGAAAGCAGCGTCAGGGTACTGAATTGGATGATCGGCCGTGATTGTATTTGAGCAGACTAGAAGGGTCAATTGGCCCACACCTGATCCTATTTTTGTTATGTTTCTATATCCAAGCGCAAGGTAGAGACCAATGTTGTCACTGTACTGAAACAGCTTAGCCATCAGCATGGTTAATCCTGGAACAGTAGTTTGCAATACTATTGCTTGAATTTTGTCAGGCCCTAATACTTTTCCTCTATCTAGCGCCTTTAGCCATTTTTAAATATCACATGGAGTGAATTGATTTGGCTGAAGACTGGCACCTCTGTTGCTGGAGATCACCAGAGGAGGCTGAGTTGGATCATCCATTCTGCACTTCTGGCTGAAGATTGTTGCCTGAACTTTTGCACTAATGTGCTGTCCTCCACATATAAATGTAAGATCATAGGAGCAGCAGTAGGCCACTTGGCCTCTTGAGACTGCTCCACCATTCAATATGTCCATGGCTGACCTGACTATACCATATTCCTGCCTACATATTGTAACTTCCCACCTACTTGCTTATCAAAAATCTGCTTGTGGCTTAAAAATATTCCAGACCTCTACTTCCATACTTTTTGAGGAGGCAAGTTCCAAAGACTAACAACGCTCAGAGTAAAATATTTCTGTTTAAAATGGTTTGTGTTTTAAATGTTCTAAATTTCTATTTTATATTTTTAATGTTTTAACTTTCTCATTTCTGTTTTAAATGGTTGGCCCTTTATTTATAAAGAGTGTCCCCTAGTTCTAGATTTTCCCACAAGAGGAAATATCCTCTCCAGGCCTACCTAATCATGACCCCCAACTCAACTCTTAATCTTCCAAACTTCAGGAGATACAGCCTGTTCAATCTTCCCCTCATAAGGCAATCCATTCATTACGGTATTAGTCTGGTAAACTGTCTCTGAACTGCTTCTTATTCTTACAAGTAAGGAGACCAATATTATCCTTCGTGGTATCACCAATCACTTGATTAACTGAAGCATAATCTCCCTACAATTGCAACTTACATTGCAAAAAAAAAATTTCTATTAAATTTCCTGATTACTCTGTTTACCTGTGTACTAACTATGCACGTGGACACCTAAATTCTTCTGCATCTCAGTGCTCTGCTCCCTGTCACCATTTCGACAACGTGGTTATATTTAATTCTTCCTGCCAAAATGGAAAATTTCACATTTTCCCTCATTATGTTTGTCTCATCTTTGCCCACTCCCTTTACCAATATATGACGATTGTAATAAAAGCAGAAAGTGCTGGAAAACTCAACAGTTCTGGCAGCATCAGTGGAGAGTGAAAGTGTTAATGATTTGAGTTCAGTATTTGGTTTTCACATCTTTTGTAGACTCCATGTGTCATGTTCACAACCTATTCTCCTAGCTAACTTTGTGGTGTCATTAAATTTGTCAACCCTCTTTCAACCTAAGATATTTATATAAATTATAAACTGTTGAGCTCTCTGCACTGATCCCTGTGGCATATCACTCATTAGATTCTGCCAACCTGAAAAAGGCCCATTACTGACTACCTATTACCTAGCTGTGCCAAAATACTACTACTTACACCAGGAGGTGTTATTTGCTGAAAAAAACTTTTGATGTGTTACCTTATCAAATGTCTTCTGAAAATCTGGGTGCTGTGTATACACTGGATTCCCTTTATCTGCGGTGTGTATTACTTCCTCAGAGAACTCCAGAGCAAATTGTTAAACATGGTTTTCATTTCACACATCATAGTTGGCTCTACTTGATATCCTGGAGTTTAATGAAGTGCACTGTTGTAATGTTTTTAATAACTGGCTTCTTGTGTTCTGCCTCTCATTTTCCTGTTTTGTACATGAGTTACATTAGTATCTTCCAACCTTCTTCACTCGAAGGAGTTTGAGAAAATTAAAACCAATGCATCAACTAACTCTCTAGGCAATTCTTTTAAGACCCCAGGATGAAGTCCAACAGGAACTGGGAGTTGTCAGCTCCAACAATTGGCTCAATTCCACTTTCCTGGTCTTTGTAATTTTCCTGAGTTCTTCCCTTCTACTTTCTGATTTACAGCTATTTCTGGGACAGCATGGTGGCACACAGTGGTTAGCACATACCACTCTCAGACAGCTATTTGTGTGGAGTTTGCACATGCTCCCTGTGTCTACACAGGCTTCTTCCCACAGTCCAAAGATGTGCAGATTAGGTGGATTGGCCATGGGGAATGCAGGGTTACAGCGATGGGGTGGGGGTAGGTGTAGGCACTATGTTCTTTGGATGATCGGTGTGGACTCAGTGGGCCGAATGGTCTGCTTCCACACTCTAGGGATTGTATGGTTCTAGGAAAGTTAATTATATCCTTTATGCTACATTGGGGGTCAGTTAGCTTAGTTGTTGGATGGCTGGTTTGTGATGTAGCATGGCACCAGCAGCATGGGTTTACTTCCTGCGTTGGCTAAAGTTACCATGAAGGACTCTCCATCTAAACCTCTCCCCTTGCCTAAGGTGTGGTGACCCTCAGATTAAACCACCACCATTTGTCTCTCTCTCTCTCTTTCTGTCTAATGAGAAAGCAGTCATAGAATCATACAGCATAGAAACAGACCCTTCAGTCTAACCAGTCCATTCCGAACATAATCCCAAACTAATCTATTCCCTCCTGCCTGCTCCAAACCTTTCCTATTCCTGTACTTATCCAAATGTCTTTTAAATGTTGTAATTTTACCCACATCCACCACTTCCTCAGGAAGTTCATTCCCCACACAAACGACCCTCTTGTAAATAATTTGCTCTTCATGTCTTTTTCAAAATCTCTCTCCTCTCACCTTAAAAGTGTGCCCCTTAATCTTGAAATCCCCCCCATCTTAGGTAAAAGATACCTACCATTAACCTTATCTATACTCCTCATGGCTTCATAAATTTCTGTCAAGTTGCCCCTCAACCTCCTACACTCCAGTGATAATAGTCTTAGCCTATCCAACCTTTTTTTTAAACTCAAACCTTCCATACCTGGCAATATCCCAGTAAATCTTTTCTGAACCCTCTCCAGCTTAATAATATCCTTCATATAACTGGGCGACCAGAACTGGAGACAGTTTTCCAGAAGAGGCCTCACCAGTGTCTTGTACAACCTCAACATGACTTCCAAAGTCCTATCCTCAAAGGACTGAGCAATGAAAGCAAGCATGCTAAAAGTCTTTTTAACCACCCTGTTTATATGTGATGCTAACTTCAAAGAATTATTCAATCCCTGAACCTCTAGATTCCTCTGTTTTTAGACTACATTGTTGAGAATGGGAATATTTGCAGGGCTTCCTTGTCCTCTCACTGCATTCTATCTATTTGCCAGAGCTCAGATACATCACTCACTCTCACTGTTTTCTTTGGTGATTTTAATGACTCACATTACTTTGACACAATGGCAGAACTTGTTCCCATTATACACAGATGTGCTGCTGAAATTAATTTTGTCACTTTGATTGAATTATATTCTGAATTATAAACAATGAAAATCACCGTGAGGAATGCTGTGTTCAACCAATCCCCTTCATGATAATATGCTCACAACTCCACTTGCTCAATGAGAGCCACACATATTACTGAATCTTCCAAGGAGGGCCATTCATAATTAGAATGCTGCTCTGCTCCATTTTCCTTATCTTCCCCGGAGCATTCTGCCCCAAATTATTAATTCAAGCCCCTACAACATGTGGAAGGATAACCGTTCAGGAAGCTTACTGATTTGATTGGCAGACAGATAAGTTGAAGGGTAAGGGTGACACGTGGTGCGGAGGGGTGGGTGTTGTGAGAAAAGGTGGATCATGTGGAGCGGCTAGTTGTGCGGATGCTGGGAGCAATCAAATAAAGGCTGTTGGGTGTGTTTCTGGTGGAGATGGTTTGGGAGGGAAGGGGTGGCAGGTCCTTGTGGGCTGTCAGGCCGGGGAAGTTGAGTCAGTGTGTGGAGTGGTGGGCATGTGTGACTGAGGGTCTTCAAGTTATTGGGGTGTCAGACCAGGTTCGGAGATGCTGTGGGGGAGATGGGGTGATGTTGATTCAGAGTGGGTGGGAAGGTTTTGGAAGGTGCGTGGAGGGTAGTCGTGGTGAGTTGGGCAGGGATGAGGGAATGGGTTGGGAGTTCAGTTTAATAGTTAGCCACGAGTTAGAGCATGTTTCACGCCGATCCCCTGTAAAGTCTGCAGCTCAGAGGTGGGACTTGTTGGCAGATGAACTGATAGAGGTAGCAGCGCAGCAGATAGAGGCACGTCATTGTGTTCACTCAGCTCTCTCTGATCACATGCATTGTCTCTCCATTCAGATCTCGAGGCCAGACTTCCAGGATTGAAAGGGAAACTCATCACTTCTTGGGAGGAGAAGTTGGGAGTGGCACATGTGAGAGAGATGCGCTACAGCGAGGGGGCCTTGGAAATCAAGCGCCAAGGCCTATACTACATTTATTCCCAGATTTTATTCCGTTACCATGCGGATTATCCCATGAGCACAAGAGAGTATCAGCTAGTTCAATATGTCTACAGGAAAATGGCCAAATATCCAAAGTCAACTTTGCTTCTGAGAGGTGCCAGCACTTGGTGCTCAGGGAACCACAACTTGTATTCGGTTTATCAAGGAGGTGTGTTCACCTTGAACAGTGGTGACAAACTCTTTGTTACCGTGTCAAATCTAACGCTGGTAGATGCTGATGAAGCATCCAGTTACCTGGGAGCATTCAAACTAGATTAAATTCAGTTTATATCAATATGGTTTTTAATTCCCTGTCTCTAAATATGAAAAGTAAATAGTCAACAATTTAAAAAAAGAAACAATTGTGTTTAGATGGCCTGTTGTGACACACGTGCAGAACAGGAACTTGAAATTGGACCTTCCACCTAGGGTTGGGATTGTCCTACTTAATGCTGAACAAGGAAATTCTCATACTATTAAGTTCTTTGAGTTAGGTCATTGGTCTGCTTCAATAGGGAGAGTAAGTAGAGGCTATCAATCATGTAAACATACCCAAAATAAACTATTTCAGATTGCCCATGAGCAATTGACAATGGATGTTAATTTTGATGGATTCCAGACCTGCAAATAATGAACAGATCATTAGGTTTGAGGGCCATAGCTAATGTGAAGTTATAACAGACCTCTCAGGACCAGACACAGACCAGAACTGCTGTTAGCAATGGGACATAATAAGACCCCCTCTTTTAAGCAGCAAAGAAAATGAGCGAAATAAAAATTGAAATTGCTGGAGAAACTCAGCAGTGCTGGGAGTGTTTGTGCAGAGAAAACAGATTTAATGTTTTGAATCCTGTATGGCTTTTCTTGAGAACTGAAAGAAGCTGGAAAATGATAAGTTGTATTAAATGATAAGTTTCCACCTTTGATTGAAATGGAGATGTGCCTTTTAACATGCCACCCCTATGTACGTCTTTTAAAATGATCAATACAACTGCAATCTGAAATAGACCCAATTCCAACCTCGATCCAGCCTGAGTTAGATAATTTCCAATTTGGTGTTCACCCTTGTCTCACCTCTTGTGCACTGAACATTCCCAAACCTGGTTCCCCAACACCGTCTCTCTCTCTCTCTCTCTCTCTCTCTCTCTCTCTCTCTCTCTCTCTCTCTCTCTCACACTCTCACACACTCACACACACTCTCACCAATCTGACAAATCCCCAAATGCTGAGATTCCTTGAAAGAAAACTCTAGTCATATGGACACTGAAAATCGACGATGACAATGTTGGAGTCACAAAATTGAGCGATCTGACCCTCACTGAAGCTGTCAGGCAACTGAGGAGGCCTATGTTTGGACTGATTGTCAACGTCGCCGCTCATTAACTTTTAAGATTGGGATTGACTCCCATTTGAAGGGACTTGTGAACAAGAGAGACACAAACAGAAAACGACTTGTGTAAAGGATTAAACAGCCATCATATATTCCTTTGCCTGAATGATACGCTTGTGTGTCACTGATTGAGCCAACCAGGAGCTATACTGTCGACTGCTCAGCCATCTGCTCATAAGACAACTCCAGCAGTGTTCCACAGCAGTCTTGTGGGTCAGACACTTTTGTTTCAATATTGTCCTTTAATCTGATGGAACTAGCAAAGCTGAATTCTGGGCAATTTAAGACTCCAAACTGTTGCCAGAGTGTGGCCATAAGATTGCTGATTCCTTTTAAGAAAAGGATTCAGGACGGGCACTAAAACCCCATGGGCACTATAATTTACCAGGTACGTGAAGTAATTCTTGAGGAAACAATCAGGAGCCCAGTCTAACTAATCTAGCTGAAGCATTGCAGTTCAGGAGATGGTCCAAATGAAGCTTCCTCTGAAACATGCTAAGTCTAGAGGCAGGACCTGGGTACCAAAGCCACATACAAGTGATGTGATGAATGATTACTTTGCATAGACAAAAGCTGTATCAGAATGTTTGAGTCACCATTTCAAAGAATTGACCACCACTCAAGCATTTCCCATCATACTCATCCTGACCCCTCTCTTAGTTTAGATTCCCTACAGTGTGGAAACAGCCCCTTCAGCCCAACAAGTCCACACTGCCCCTTGAAGCATCCCACCCAGACCCATTCCCCTATAACCCACACACCCCTGAACACTATGGGCGATTTAGCATGGCCAATCCACCTAGCCTGCACATCTTTGGACTGTGGGAGGAAACCGGAGCACCCGGAGGGAACCCATGCAGACACGGGGAGAATGTGCAAACTCTGTACAGACAGTCTCCCGAGGCTGGAATCAAACCCGGGTCCCTGGTGCTATGAGGCTGCAGTGCTAACCACTGAGCCACCGTGCCGCTCTATTTGGTATTCATTACCAATAAGCAAAACTGTTTGTCCCGTGCTGTCTTGAGATGCAATTAGCCCAATGCCTCTCAAAGACTTTTCTTCATAGAAAATGGTGATACAAGAAGATCAGTACCCATTTGTTAGGAGTTCGATGCCCTTCTCAGTATTATTGAAAAGTGGAAAATGAGCTTGTATTATTGTTGTCGTTATTCCGTAAACCTGTTTGAGAGAAGTCTGGATGTGATCTGACCAGATCTGTTGTATATTTGAACTTTATTTCACAATCTGCCATTCAGTACTTTGATTTCAGGAGTACTGAAAGACTTATTGTAAAATATCATTAACTGTCCTTTTGAATCTGTTTTAAATAAAGATTTTGAGCATATTGTTTTGCATCAACACAGATCGGCACCTTTCAAATTAAAGAAGAGGGTGCAGATTCCTTGGAAAAATATGCACTCAACAACAACTGCGAGGGGAATGTCATGGGGATCAAAGTATCTGGTGTTTACAGTGAAGATGGTCAGAAGAACACATGACACCAGATTATAGTCCAACAGGTTTATTTGAAATCACAAGTCACCTGAGGAAAGGACAGCACTCTGAAAGCTTGTGATTTCAAATAAACCTGTTGCATTATAACCTGGTGTTGTGTGACTTCTGACCTTGTCCACCCCAGTCCAACATCAGCACCTCCATGTCATGAATGAAGATGGTATGGATTCAGAAACTCGCCTTGGAGTCACCAGATTGCTGGCAAGTCAGAGACAGAAGATGAAATATTCCAATCTGGTCTGTGTTTTTTGAAGAATTATATTCAAGTTTCAAGGAGTAAGATCCCAGTCTTGTTTAATCCTGCAGGCTGCTGGCATGGAGCTCATATGAGTTCCCTTATACATTACATGCTTATCTAGGTGCTGTGAGGGCAAAGATTCCCTACAAAATCACATACACTTTATTTCCTACTCTGATATGTAACTGTAGTAATGATATATATCAGAGAGATGAAATCAGGTGCTAGAATTTCCCACTGAATCTGTTGATAATGGATGCAGTTCTCCAAATATTTTATGGGGTTAAATTTCTGCTTATCCAGAACTGGGTTTTTCAGATAAGTGGAGTGACAAATTGGAGGCAGAGGTCAAAGTTGGGGTGTGATCAACCCGGGAGTTGACAGTGTACATGCAAAACTTAATGTGGCATCACCAAAGTGGAAACATATAGATTGGAAGCAATCAGGATAAAGGGCTGATCCTGAAGAATACCAGAGGGAATGGTGCAGGATCAGGAAGAGTAGGCATTGCAGGTTGAAGTAGGCTCATGTTGGACTTGAAATGTTAGTGCTGTTTCTCTCCCCACAAGGGCGACATGGTGGCTTAATGGTTAGCACTGCTGCCTCAGCACCAGGTTCTAATCTAGCCTTGGGTGACTTTCTGTATGCAGTTTGCACATTCCCCTCATCTCTGTGTGAGTTGCTATGCTAAATTTCCCTGTAGTGTCCAGAGATGTGCAGGCTCTGTGGGTTACCATGGGAAGCGTAGGGGAACTGGGTGGGATGCTCTTTAGAGTTTCAGTGTGGACTCGATGGGCCAAATAGCTTGCTTCCACACTGTAGGGATTCTTCCCTCTGGAAGGATGCTGCCAGGCCTGCTAAGTTTCTCTAGCACCTTTTGTGATTCTATGGTTGATATCACAATGCAGTTTGTGGGAGTTCGCTGCATGCAAATTATTTGTTCTCTATTATGTTTGATTTTGGGATACCAGACACGAGCAGCTTGTGGATAAGGCCATTTTAACAGAGTCTTAATGAGAAAGAGGTTCTTGCCTTAAACTCAATGTGGCCTTTTGCACGCCAGACATTGTATGAAGAGTCCTGTGACATGGGTCCATGCTCCAAGAGATCTTGGGATTTTCTGCCTTATTCCCACTCAACTCTGTCTAAACATTATCACATTGGGTAGAGCTTTAAGCAGTGTTCCACCTTAACCCTTTCAGAACCATTACCTTACACAACACTCCCTACATCACAACAGTGACAGTAAAGCAAAATGGAAACTCAAAGGATGGTGCCATATATAAAAGTATAAAACTTCTTTTTCTTAATGGTGTTTACCTTTGCACACAGTTTTGTCAACATGCACCTATGAGGAACCCTGACATAAGCTATCGGTACAAGCTCTTTGGGATCGGGTGTATCCATAGAGTGTTTAGGCAATAGGAGAATACTTAAGAGGAAAATCAAGAGAGCAAAAAGTGGATATGAAAGGGCTTTGGCAAACGGGGTCAAGGAGAATCCAAAGCAATTGAAAAAAGGGCAAAAGAGTAACTAGGGAGCGAATTGGGCCCCTCAAAGATCAAAGGGTCATTTGTGCGTGGAACCACCAGAGGTGAGTGAGATACAAAAATGAATATTTCACATCAGTACTTACCATGAGAAGGACATACAAGCTAAGGAACAAAGTGATGTCTTTAAAAGTGTCCATATTACAGAAGACAAGGAGGTCTTAAATGCATACGGGTAGATAAATCCCGAGGAACTGATCAGGTGTATCCCAGAACTCTGTGGGAATCCAGCAAGGAGACTGCTGGGCCCTTTGCTGACGTGTTTGTATCATTGACAGCCATGGGCGAAGTGCTAAAAAACCTAATGTGGTGCCATTATTTAGAATCATAGAATCCCTGCAGCGTGGAAGCAGGCCATTCAGCCCATCGAGTCCACACAGACCCTCTGAAGAGCATCCCAACTCCCTATCCTGTATTTTGGCCAACTCACCAAGCCTACACATTCCCAGACACCACAGACAATTTAGCACGGCCAATCCACGTGACCTACACACCTTTGGACTGTGGGAGGAAACCCGCCCAGACGTGGGAAGAATGTGAAAACTCCATGCCCAAGGGTGGAATCAAACCTGGGTCCTTGGTGCCACTGAGCTAGTGAGCTGCCCCATTTAAGAAAGGTGATAAGGAAAAGCCAGGGAATAGAGACCAGTGAGCTTGCCATCAGTGGTGTGTAAGTTGTTGGAGCGGACTTTGAGGGAAAGGCAAAGACTGAATAGGTGTTGTCAACGTGACTTTGTGGGAAATCATGTCTCACTAACTGGACTGAATTTTTTGCAGAGGCAACAAAGATTGTGGAAGGCAGAGCACTAGATATTATCTATATGGATGCCTGCAGGCCATTTGACAAGGTTCTTTAGATTGGTTTGCAAGGTTAAATCACATGGAATTAGGAGAGCTAGCTAATTGTACACAAAATTGGCTTGAAGTTAGGAGGCAGAGGGTGATGGTAGATAGTTACTTTTCGGACTTGAGGCCTGTGACTAAGCCTGGGCTGCAAGGATCGGTGCTGGGTCCACTGTTTTTCATCATTCGTATAAATGATTTGGATGTGATTACAGGAGGTATGGTTAGTAAGTTTGCCGATGACACCAAAATTGGTGGTCTCATGGGCAGCGATGAACAAATCTCAGAGTACAGTGGGACATTGATCATATGGGCTAATAAGCTGTGGAATGGCAGATGGAGTTTGGATAAATGTGAGGTGTTGTACTTTGGTAAGACAAATCAGGACAAGAGTTATACACTTAATGGTAAGCACCTGGGGGGTATTGCTGAAAGGAAGAACCTAGCACCTAGGTACGTAGTTCCTTGAGAGTAGAGTTGCAGGTGGACAGGGTGATGAAGAAGTGTTTGGTACATTTGCCTTCATTGGTCATAACTGAGTATAGAAGTTGTGATTTCATGTTGTGGCTTTACAGGATATTGGTGAGGACATTTTTGGAATACTGTGCTCAATTCTAGACTACCTGCTATAGGAAAGATGTTAAACTTGAAAGGGTTCAGAAAAGATTTACAAGGGTATTACTGGGTTGAAGGGTTTGAGCTGTAGGGAGAGGCTGATTAAGGTATCTTTTCTGGAGCGTCAGAAGCTGAGGTTTATAAAATGATGAGAGACATGGGTAAGGTGAGTAGCCAAGGTTCTTTTCCCAGGGTAGGGGAGTCCAAAACTACAGGGCATGTGTTTAAAGTGAGAGGGGAATAAAATTAAAAGGGACCTGAGGGACCGCTTTTTCACCCAGTGGACTGCGAGCATATGGAATAAGCTGCCACAAGAGGTGGTGCAGGCTGGCACAATTACAATATTTAAAAGGTACATGAATAAGAAAGGTTTAGAGCGAATTGGGTCAAATGCTGGCAAATGAGAGTAGGTCTATTGAGGCAACTTGGTCAGCACAGACGAGTTGGGCTAAAGGGTCTGTTGCCATGTTGTATCATTCTATGACTTTATTGTTTTGCATTCTTCTGGTCAGATGGAAGATGGTGTGGGGTTGGTGGTAAGCGTGCTGTTCAGTCAGTGTGTGGGAACATTTCAGGAAAGAATATCAATGCCCATCATTAGTTCTTCTTTATTCATTCATGATCCAGCATTTAGTGACCCATCCGTAGTACACTTGAATAGTTAGTGTTGTCATGGGATTCCTGTTCGGTCCAACAACAAACCTGCGACATACAGAACTAGTTGTGGGTGGAGGAAGCAATGGAGGCCCAATGAATGGCCGACAACCATGACACACATGGTTTCTTCTGTGCTGTCAATACCATACATGGACCAAACAACCCAATCACCACTTCACTCCTGGCCAAGGGTGGAGCGACTCTTTATCAATGATAAAGAATCCATCAAACAATGCTGGATTTCAGACATCTACTCAACCAGGTATCTGTTGTCATCCCAAGCATCCTTGAATGTCTCCCACAGCACGCTACACGCCACGAACTCAGCAACAACCCAGCTCTGCACAAAGTAGAGAAGGCTGTCCACCAGCTTAAGATGAACATGGCTGCCGGACCAGACAGTATCCTCACTGAGTCATTAAAGTGTGAAGTCATAAAGCTTCTGCTGCAGCTACCTGCCATTGTCAGCCTTATCTGGAAGGAGGAGAGCACAGCCAGACAGCCCTGAGATGCCATGAGCATTTTCAAAAAAGGAAACAAGTCTGACCCTGGTAACTACAGGGGAATCTCCCTGCTGTCGACTGTTAGAAATGTCATCGTCATGTTCCTCCCTGGCCGTCTCCCCCCGACCTGTGGCTGAAGAACTCCTCCCGGAATTGCAGTGCAACTTCTGGCCACTGATGGGCACAAAAGATACGTGCGACAGCTGAAAGGGAAATGCAAAGAAAAGAAACTACCTACCCTGGACATGATCTTCTTCGACCGTAGAAAGGCCTTTGCACTGTCAGTGAGGAAGCATTGTAGATTGTCCTTCTCCGCTTTGCTGCACCATGAAGTTTGTCACCATCCTTCACCTGCTCCATGACAACACAGAGGTTGTGGTAATGACAAATGGCTCCACTACCGACACATTCCCTGTTTGGGCTGGAGTTACACAGGGCTGCGTCATCACCCTGACACTGTTCTCAATTTACCTCGCTGCAATGGTTCACCTCTCTGCCAATGCTTCACCTCAACGCTAACAAGCTCCATGCTGGAGTGGAGCTAACTTACAGAGCCGGCAGGATATTATTCAATCATCACCGCCTTCAAACCAAAGACAAATTCACCCTGAACCAGTGTCATCGAGCTGCAGTACACAGTTGATTCTTGTGTATCTACAATCTCAGAAGATGTACTCCAGATCATTGTCAGCTCCTTTACAGAGGCATATGATGGCATGGGTCTCACACTGAACATCTGCAAGATCAAACTGCCCTGTCTTTGTGGAGCAAAACCTTGGCCATCAACATTCACAGGGAGGCCTTAGAAAACATTGACCACTTACAATACGTTGGGAGTGACCTTCTGGCCAAAACAGCCTTTCATGAAGAGATCCAATGCCATCTTCAGTGTGCTAGCTCAGCCTTTGGTCGCCTGAGGTAAAGGGTGTTCAAGGACAACAGCACCAGATCTGATACCAAGATCGTGGTTTACAGAGCTGTGGTGGATCCAACCCTCCTATATGGCCTCTGAGACATGGACTGTCTGCAGCAGAGGCCTCAAAGTACTGGAGCAGTACCACTGACACTGCCTCTGCAAGATCCTGGAAGGAAGATGCACCAACACCAGTGTCCTCGACCAACCTTGCATCGCCAGCATAGAGGCACTGAGTGCCTTTGATTGGCTGCAATGGGCTGGGTACATTGTACACATGACTGACACGAAACTCCCTGAGCAGCTGCTCCGCTCCCAGCTTTGTAATGGCAGGCGAGCCCCAGGTGGACAGAGGAAGCGTTTCAGTGATGCACTCCAGGCCTCACTGGCGAAGTGCGGCATTCTCATAGGCGCCTGGGAATCACTGGCCCAAGACTGTCCAAATTGCAGGAGGAGCATCCAGGAAGGTATTGAGCACCTTGAGACTTGCCGTGGGGGAAAGATCAAAGCCAGGTGAAAATCGCAAAAGAACCGTGCTGGCACACCAACATCTCACCCATCCCTTCCCATAACAACCACCTGCACCAGGTGTAACAGAGCCTAAAGTAGCTGCATTGGTCTGTGCAGACACCTTACAGTCTCACCCTGGGAGTGAAAGAAATTCATCTTCACCTGCGAGGGAGTGCCAGTGATGAAAGCTAGGTCCAGCTCTCACAAACCTCTCTGTTGGATTCCTTAGCAGAAGTGTCTTTGTTGGAATGTGCAACACCTCCTACCTCTGACAGCAGAATGCCTGAGGGGGCTATGCTACAGCTTGCTACAGCAAAAGGCAAGGAATCCTGAGAGCTGAGGCTTGCTGGTGAAAGACCCTGAGCTATACTGTTGACTGCAGCTGTTGCCTTTGATTTTGATGGGTAGCGGGTTCAATCCCATCCACAGATGTGAGTACACAATTGTAGTTGCCATGTCCGGTGTGGTGGGGAAGCAGGGATGTGCTGTCCTTCAATGTGGACCATATTAAAGCTGTGACCTCTGGCAGTTTGGGCATAAAGGCTCCTTAATCAAGTCAGGACAAACGTGGCAGTGGTAGCTTTCAACATTGCAGAGTATCCCAGTATAGCCATTTTGAAGATGACAATATTACTGATGTAGCAGGGACAAGTGTGGCAGATAAGTTCAACACAACAGGACTTCACAGAGGAATACATAGCAAGATTTTAATGAAGGGATTTCAATAGAGGGATTGACATTGGTCTGGCCTCAGAATTCCCATGCTGTTTCTGAAATGGTGCTGCAGAGTTACATTCACAAGAGACAGCTTCAGTCTAAAAGACAGTGCCTCCCAGTACTGGATAACAAGGTGTAGAGCTGGATGAACACAGCAAGCCAAGCAGCTTCAGAGGAGCAGGAAAGCTGAGGTTTTGGGCTTGGACCCACGGGAATGTATTATGCCCAGAGTTTGCCAGTGGATCGCAGAATGTGATCTTAGCGCTGAGACTGACAGCTCGGGCATCAGACTGTGGCTTACTGCATGGGTCAGTGCCTTCAGCATTTGCTCAAAGACCTGAAACACAGGGAGTCTGAACCCACAGCAATGTTCATCAGCTTGATTCAGCCTTTACTCTGGGACTTGAAGAGTTTTCAGAGAAAAGTCCCCGAACACTTGGCTCACCCTTCAAATGGAATGCTGGGTTAGAGGTGCCAGCTTTCAGCCAACGTCGCATATAGCAGCACAGAGAGTTCATTCTCCCAGTGGCCTGACCAACATTCATCCCTAAACCATAAGCCTCCAAAGACAGGTTCATCAAACCTGCAGTCTGGTTTGGCGATCTTGTCTTGCACAAGGAGCAAGCCAGGTCCAATCAGACCAATTACTGCCACATCAGTCTACTCTCGATTATCAGTAAAGTGATGGAGGGTATCATTGATCGTACTATCAAGCAGCACCTGCTCAGCAATAACCTGCTCAGTGACGTTCAGTTGGGGTTCTGCCAGAGCCACTCAGCTCCTCACCTCATTACAGCCTTGGCTCAAAGATGGATAAAAGAGCTGAATTCAGAAGGCGAAGTGAGAATGACAGCCCTTGAAATCAAGGCTGCATGTACAAAGTGTGGCATCAAGAACCCCTAAGCAAAATGGAATCAGTAGGTATCGGGGAAAACTCCCTGGTGGCTGGTGTGTTATCCGGCACATAGCAAGACGATTGTGGTTGTGAAATGTCAGTTAGCTTCATGACAGTGCTGCAGGAGTTCCTCACGGTTGTGTTCTAGGCCCAACCATCTTCAGCTGCTTCATCAACAACCTCCATCATAAAGTCAGAAGTGGGGATGTTCGCTGACGATTACACAATGTTCAGCACCATTCACATCAGCTCAGATACCAAAGCAGCCCATGTTCACATGCAACAAGATCCGGATAATATCCAGGCTTGACCTGACAAGTGGCACATAACATTCATGCCACACAAATGCCAGGCAATGACAATCACCAATAAGATACAATCTAACAACTGCCCCTTGACATTCAGACTCCCCTTGGTGTTACCATCACTGAATCCCCCACTTTCAACATCATGGGGGTTATGATGTGGAGATGCTGGTGTGGAGCTGGGGTGGACGAGATCAGAAATCACACAAGACCAGGTCAGAGTCCAACAGGTTTCTGAAATCACAAGCTTTCGTAGCCTAACCCTTTTATAGGTGTTAGTGAAAGCAGTAATATCAGTCAGAGAATTTATAAATAAAAGATCAAAGGGTCACACCACTGATGGAGAGTCAGTCAATGTGGCGTTTTATAAATTCCTACTTCAGAAATAAAGCCAGTCTGACTCCAAACCAAAACACAAACAGATTCTAAACAAAGCCTCACACTTAACATACATTGTCTGACCTAAAATGTCACACCTTCTTTGCTCTGATACAACCTTTAGTTCTCTCAGGACAGTGACTTCAAAGGTATTCGGGGATTTACAGATACATATTAATCAATTCAAACGTTCTAACTGATTAAAGATTTGACAGCATCTTAGGTTTGTTTAAAACATCCTCATCACTAAGGTGGCCCTTTGATCTTTTACTTATAAGTTCTGTGACTGATACTGCCTCTCTCACTAACACCGGAAGGAGGACTCAGGCTCTGAAAGCTTGTGTTTTCAAATAAACCTGTTGGATTATAACCTGGTGTTTTATTATTTCTGGTCTTATCCTGGGGGTTATTGTCGACCAGAAACTCAACTGAATTCATCAAATCAGCAGTGTCTACAAAAGCAGGTCAGAGACTAGAAATACTGTAGAATACTGCATCTCCTGACTTCCCAAAGCCAGTCCAACATCTCTAAGGCAAAAGTCAGAAGTCTGATGGAATACTCCCAACTTGCCTGGATGGCTGCAGCTCCAACAATATTCAAGAAGCTTGGCCCCATCCAGGACAAAGCAGCCCACTCGATTGACACTACATCCAGAAGCATCCACTCCCTCCATCATTGATGCTCAGAAGCAGCAGTGTGTACTATCTACAAGATGCACTGCAGAAATTCATCAATGATCCTCAGACAGCACCTTCCACCTAGTAGGACAATGGAAGCAGAATTATGGGAATGCCACCACCTTCAAGATTTCCTCCATGACACTCACCTTTCTGACTCGGAAATACATCGCTATTCCTTCATTGTCGCTGGGTCAAAATCCTGGAATTCCCTCCCTAATGGCATTGTGGCTCAACCCATAGTAGGTGAATTGCAGTGATTCAAGAAGGCAACTCACTACCACCTTCTCAAGAGCAACTAGTGAAGAGTAGTAAATGCTGGCCCAGCCGGCAACACCCCCAATGCACAAATGCATGTAATTCATTTCCAGCTTCTGCAAACATTAAAACAGTGACTAGACTTGCAGAAAATGTTTTGTTTTGACGACATACATTTTGGGATGTTATGAAGACTTCACAGGATACATCATAAACACCATTGTTCCATTTTGTTCTCTGTCACTCTGTAATTGCAGGATAAAACACCAGGGTCAAGGTACCACAAAAAAATTATCCCAGAGAATAAATCACTAACTATTAAAAGATAAATTAATAAGGAGGGTATGGTGTTTATTTTAGCCATAACTAAAGGCACCAAAAGCGTGAATCTGTTAAACTGGGGAAATACTGCCATCTATAAGGGCTGAAAAGAAACTGCCGTTTGAGAAATGAGTGCTGAAAATAACAAGAATTTTCCGTTCCACTGGGTTTTGGATACAGCCCGAGGTCCACAAACATTCTTTCCAGCTAAAACGGTAGTTTACTTGCATACCTGTCTGTTTAGCATTCTGGATTCTTTGGAGATAGAAAATTGGAAAGTTTTACTTTCTTTCCACGTCTAAATTAGAGCAGCAGCTATTGGGGAGATACATGTGCCTCTGGAGGGAGCAGTGTGTTGGAAACAAAACCCCATTGAGATGAGAAATTATTTTGTTCGGAAGGTTGTGAACTTTTCGAATTCTCTACCATAGAGGCCTGTGCAAGATCAGTCTTTTACTATGTTTAAAGTAAAGGTTGATAATTTTTTGATTATCACTGGTGTCAAGATTACTATCTCAATGGAGTCAAGTTAGGTAAAGGGGAGGCACAACGAGATCTAGGTGTTCTTGTACATCAGTCAATGAAAGGAAGCATGCAGTTACAGCAGGCAGTGAAGAAAGCTAGTGGCATGCTGGCCTTCATAACAAGAGGAATTGAGTATAGGAGCAAAGAGGTCCTTTCGCAGCTGTACAGGGCCCTGGTGAGACCGCACCTGGAGTATTGTGTGAAGTTTTGGTCCCCAAATTTCAGGAAGGACATTCTTGCTATTGAGGGAGTGCAGCGTAGGTTCACGAGGTCAATTCCCGGAATGGTGGGACTATCATATGTTGAAAGATTGGAGCGACTGGGTTTGTACACGCTTGAGTTTAGAAGGATGAGAGGGGATCTGATTGAGACGTGTAAGATTATTAAGGGATTGGACACTCTGGAAGCAGGAAGCATGTTTTCGCTGATGGGTGAGTCCAGAACCAGAGGACACAGTTTAAAAATAAGGGGTAGGCCATTTAGAACAGAGTTGAGGAAAAATTTCTTCACCCAGAGAGTGGTGAATATATGGAATGCTCTGCCCCAGAAGGCAGTGGAGGCCAAGTCTCTGGATACTTTCAAGAAAGAGATAGACAGAGCTCTTAAAGATAGTGGAATCAAGGGTTATGGGGATAAGGCAGGAACAGGATACTGATTGTGGATGATCAGCCATGATCATAATGAATGGTGGTGCTGGCTCGAAGGGCCGAATGGCCTATTCCAGCACCTATTGTCTATTGTCTAAAGAGTTGTGGAAATAGTTCTTTGATCCTTGATCACCTTGAATGGTGAAGCAGCTTTGACAGGCTGAATGGTCTACTCATATTCCTTTGTTCCTGTGACAGCGTGGAAGCAGATCTTTTGGTCCAACCAGTACATGCTGAACATAATCCCAAACTAGATAAGTCCCACCTGCCTGTTCCCGGCCCATATCCCTCCAAATCTTATCTGTTCATGTACTTATCCAAATGTCTTTTAAACTTTCTAATTATGCCCACATCCACCACTTCCTCAAGAAGTTCATTCCACACGTGGACCACCCTCTGTGTAAAAAGATTGTCCCTCATGCCTTTTCTAAATCTCTCTCCTCTTATCTTAAAAATGTGCCCCCAAATAATGAAATACTCCTATCCTAGGGAAAAGACACTTATCATTAATTTCTATCTATTCTCCTCATGATGTTAGAAATCTCTATAAGGTCACTTCTCAACTTTCCATGCTCCAGCAAAAGAAATTTCCCAGCCTATCCAGCCTTTATAACTGAAACCTTCCATACCCGGCAACATCCTAATAAATCTCTTCTGAACCTTTTACAGCTTAATAATACACTTCCTATAACTTGGTGACTAGAACTGGACACAGTATTCCAGAAGAGGCTTCATGTCCTGTACAGCCTCAACATGATATCCCAATTCTTATACTCCAAGTACTGAGCAACTGAAACCTTACAGTTCAGGGGCTGAGGAAATCAGTCCCCTGACCTTGCATAGCCTATGAGACCTTATATCGTCTCTGAGAATAATGGCCCATGGGTGCCATTTTAAAAGTCACCTATGATGACTTTTGTTTCACAGAGATGACTATCTTCAAACTGCGATGACCAAACCAAACCAAAGTTCCAGGGATGTGGAGAAGAGGATTGGCAAAACTATTCCGGGAAGGAGTGAAAGGAACAGGGTGGTCATTACGGGAGACTTTAACTTCCCCAGCATTGACTGGAAATGCTATAACTCTAGTACGTCAGATGGATCAGTTTTTGTCCAATGTGTGCAGGACGGTTTCCTGACACAGTATGTCGAATGGCCCACAAGAGGGGAGGCCACACTGGATCTGGTACTTGGTAATGAACCAGGCCAGGTGTTTGATTTAGTGGTAGGTGAGCACTTTGGAGAGAGTGACCATAATTCGGTTATGTTTAGTTTAGCGATGGAAAGGGATAGGAACATGCCACAGGGCAAGAGTTATAGATGGGGGAAGGGCACTTATAATTGGGCAAGACTTAGGAGGCATAGAATGGGTTAGCAAAATGAGAGGATGGAGACAATCAAAATGTGGAGCTGGTTTAAGGAACAGATATTGTGTGACCTTGATAGGCATGTCCCTGTCAGGCAGGGAGGAAGCGATAAGGTAAGGGAACCGTGGTTTATTAAAGAAATTGTATCTCTTGTTAAGTGGAAGAGGGAGGCTTATGTGACAATGAGACGAGATGGTTCAGATGAGGCGATGGAGAGTTACAGATTAGCTAGGAAGGATTTAAAGAGAGAGTTAAGAAGAGGAAGGACGGGACATTCGCAGACATTCGCAGATGGAATAAAGGAGAACCCTAAAGCTTTCTACAGGTACGTGACGAATAAGAGAATGAATAGGGTAGGAATAGGGCCAGTCAAAGACAGAAGTGGGAAGTTGTGTGTGGACCCTGTGGAGATCGGAGAGGTGCTAAATGATTATTTTTCATCTGTTTTCACTGAGGAACAGGAGAATATTGTAGACGAGATGACTGAGTTATGGGCTACTAGGATTGAAAGGATTGAGGTTAGTAAGGAGGAGGTGTTGTCAATTCTAAAAGATGTGAAGGTAGATAAATCCCCTGGGCCAGATGGGATTTTCTAAGGATTCTCTGGGAAGCTAGGGAGCAGGTGGCAGAGCCTTTGGCCTTGATCTTTGAGTCCTCATTGTCTACAGGTTTAGTACCAGAGGACTGGAGGATTGCAAATGTTGTGCCCTTGTTCAAGAAGGGCAGTAGAGATGATCCAGGTAGCTATAGACCTGTGAGCCTTACGTCTGTTGTAGGAAAAGTTTTGGAAAGGATTATAAGAGATAGGACTTATAATCCTCTCGCAAGCAACAATTTGATTGGAGATAGTCAACATGGATTCGTCTAGGGCAGGTCATGTCTCACAAACCTCATTGAGTTTTTTGAGAAGGTGACCAAGCATGTGGATGAAGGTAGGACAGTTGACATGGTGTACCTGGACTTCGGTAAAGCTTTTGATAAGGTTCCACATGGTAGGCTATTGGAGAAAATACAGAGGCATGGGATTGAGGGAGATTTAGCAGTTTGGATTAGAAACTGGCTTTCTGTAAGAAGGCAACGAGTGGTGGTTGATGGAAAATATTCAGCCTGGAGTCCGGTTACTAGTGGTGTGCCACAAGGATCTGATTTGGGACCACTGCTGTTTGTCATTTTTATAAATGACTTGGACTCAGGCATAGGTGTATGGGTGAGTAAGTTTGCAGATGACACTAAAGTCAGTGGAGTGGTGGACAGTGTGGAAGAATGTTGCAGGTTGCAGGGAGACTTGGATAAATTGCAGAATTAGGCTGAAAGGTGACAAATGGAGTTCAATGTGGATAAATGTGAGGTGATTCACTTTGGGAAGAATAATAGGAAGGCAGAATACAGGGTGAATGGAAAGATTCTTGGTAGTGTGGATGTGCAGAGGGATCTTGGTGTACATGTACATAGATCCCTGAAAGTTGCCACCCAGGTTGATAGTGCTGTTAAAAAGGCTTATGGCGTGTTAGGTTTTATTGGTAGAGAGATTGAGTTCTGGAGCCGTGATGTCATGCTGCAACTGTACAATACGCTAGTGTGGCCTGACTTGGAATATTGCATGCAGTTCTGGTCGCCCCCTTACAGGAAGGATGTGGAAGCATTGGAAAAGGTGCAGAGGAGAATTACCAGGATGTTGCCTGGTCTGGAGCGAAGGCCTTGTGAAGAAAGGCTGAGGGACTTGGGTCTGTTCTCATTGGAGAGAAAGACGCTAAGAGGGGATTTAGCAGAGACATACAAGATGATCAGAGGATTAGATCGGGTGGACAGTGAGAGTCTTTCCGAGGATGATGACGTCAGCTTGTACAAGGGGGCATAGCTACAAATTGAGGGGTGATAGATTTAAGACAAATGTCAGAGGCAGGTTGTTTACTCAGAGAGTGGTAAGGGCGTGGAATGCCCTGCCTGCCAGTGTAGTTAACTCAGCCACATTAGGGGCATTTAAACAGTCCTTGGATAAGCATATGGATGATGATGGGATAGTGTCGGAGGACGGGCTTAGATTAGTTCACAGGTCGGCGCAACATCAAGGGCCGAAGGGCCTGTTCTGCGCTGTATTGTTCTATCTTCTATTGCTTGTGACCAGTATTTCATGTACTATGTATTGTGATTACTGATATCTTTGACTTGGTCAATGCAGCTGCCTGATTTGTGCAATTGGCCATAAGAAATAGGAACAGGAGTAGGCCTTCGGCCCCTCAATCCTGCTTTGTCATTCAATAGGATCATAGCTGCTCTGACATTCTTTATTTCCACCTTCCTGTGTTTCTCCTGTCATCCTCAATGCCCCTACTGATCACGAATCTGTCGATGTCAGCCCTACAAAGACACAAGGACTGTCTGTGGTAAGGAGTTCCGTAGAATCCCAGTCTCAGTCTTAAATTGATACCTTTGTATTCTGGGAAATCGTCCCTGGTCCTGGACTCTCCCATAAGGGGAAACATCCTCTTGTTTCTTTCAAGGGCCTCATATTATACACCAGTGTGCTCAGACAGAAAATGAAACATTCCCTCTGGCCATTCCAGGTGTGCCTGCAGCCATTTTCCATTTCCAATGTGCATTTCAGATTTACAGAGCTGTAGAAGGCAATGTAGGTTGTACTTGGCACAGGCAGTCCCAGCCTCATCATCCCTTACGCACCCCCTCCAAACTGGAATGTTCCTTTCTTCCTGTTGACCCCATCAGTATTGGTTTTCCATAAGTTCTTACACAGCTTTTCGAATCAAGGTTTCATCTCCCAATAGCTCCAGCTTTACAGCTTTGTAGTTGATGCTGCACTGTCCCACTGTTGAATCCAGGGTGACTTGGCTTGTCAATGACTGCCCCTGTCCCACAGCGGCCCAAGTCCTTCAACACAATATTTTAAATGTTGAATAGCTCATCTCTGCAGTTATTGTTTCTTGTATATCTCAGCATACAGCCACTGATCTTCACAATTAACCCCTCAACTTACGCACTCCAGCAGCGGTCCCTGATTTCACTTGGGTTGAGTTGTCCCCCATGTTGGCCATAACTGATCGCACCCTTGCTTGATTGATTTACTGTGAATTCCCAAAACTGGTTACATTGGATCTGCAGGACTGAAAATGGCCCATTCCACAGAATGTTGTGATACAGTCCCTCTGACCTTATCCACTGCAAAGTGGCTGCCTGACTGTGTTCAAAGCCCTGAACTGAGAATCCAAGGCTGTCCTTGAATGACTGTGTCAGGGCCTTCTTGACTGAAGGCTGTCTCTCTTGGCCTGGTTGAGGACTTTGAGTCATGCATGCATGTATGTAAATGATTTGGATGTAGGAATGGAAGGGTGGATTAGTAAGTGCGCGGACGATACGAAGGTGGGTCGAATTGTGAATAGTGCGGAGGGCTGTTCTAGGTTACAAAGGGACATTGATAGGATGCAGACCTGGGCTGAGAAGTGGCAGATAGAGTTTAATCCTGAAAAGTGTGAAGTGATTCATTTTGGAAGGACAAACTTGAAAGCAGAGTACAGGATTAACAGAATGACTCTCAGCTGTGTGGAGGAGCAGAAGATCTTGGGGTTCATGTCCACAGTTTCCTGAAAACTGCCACCCAGGTGGATGGATTTGTTAAGAAGGCATATGGTGTGTTAGCTTTCATTAATAGAGAGATTGAGTTCAAGAGCTGTGAAGTTATGCTCCAGCTATATAAAAGCCTGGTTTAGCCACATCTGGAGTATTGTGTCCAGTTCTGGTCGCCTCATTACAGGAAAGATGTGGAAGTGTTGGAAAAGGTGCAAAGGAGATTTACCACTATGTTGTCTGGAATGGAGAAGGTCTTACGAGGAAAGGTTGAGAGAGCTAGGGCTTTTCTCTTTAGAATGACGAAGGATGAGAGGAGCCTTGATGCAGGTGTACAAAATGATCAGAGGCATAGATAGAGTGGACAGCCAGAGATTTTTTTCCTAGGGTGGAGGTAGCTGTTCTGAGGGTACATAGTTTTAAAGTGAGTGGAGGTAGATATAGGGGAGACCTCAGAGGTAGGTTCTTTACTCAGAGAGTGGAATGCATTGCCGGAGAGGGTAGTGGAGTCAGACTCATTAGACAGGCATACGGATGATAGTATAAGGTAGTGGTGGAAGTTAGATAGACCTTAGGATTAGGGTAAAAGTTCGGCATAACATTGTGGGCCGAAGGGCCTGTACTGTTTTATGTTCTTTGATTTCCCTGCAAATGCTGCTGACATACTGCAGATGTGAGACTGAGGTAGCACACTGCCATGCAGCAACATGTCTATCCCCTCAACTGGTCAGTGCTGGCAAACATGACAAGCTGCCTGGTTTGGTGTGCGTGCTAAACAGCAAGGCAAGATTGAAGTAGAGAGAGCCTCTGGCTGAAGGTCAAGGTACAAAAAGGTAAGGCAAAGATGCTGTGAACATCCAGGAAGGAGCAAAATGAGTGAGTGACAAGAGACCAAGTGAGGAGCACAGAGATACAGCCAACCTGTGAGCTGGGTGCCTGTTCCTGTCCAGCATTACAATGAAAGGTGCTGGAGGAGAACACTCCTTTGTAAGTTGGTGGGAGATGTGTCAAGAGAGTGCGGTGGGGCTAGTGCTTGCCCAATGCCAATGTTTGTGGACAGGCTGAGGGTGTAGTGCAAGCAGTCACAACCCATCCAGGGTGCCCCACAATGTTGGTGCCTGCTGGCTATGACGGAGGACTAGAAGTGAGCTGGAAACACCAGGTAGCCGTTCTGACTTTTACATCAGAAATTCATGCCATAGAACCAAACAGCAGGGAAGAAACCCTTTGGCCCATCAAGTCTGTACTGCCAAAACATGCTGCTACCAACGCTTTGCCACATCTAGATTTTGGCTTGTATTTGGTGGGTGGGAGAATGGGAAAGTATGTATGAATGAGGCGAGATGAGGTAATAATGGTAATGAGCCTCTTGCTGCTCCCTAGCAAGATTCCTGTGTTACTGTTCAACCGTTGGTTGGACATACAAATATTTTCCTCTTGACATTGAGAATCTAATATCTGCTGATTACACCTGACTGTCCGCTGCCCACATGGTTCAGTGGTTGTGAATATTCTACTCTGGAGTCTGCCCCTTGGTTTATGCTACAACTGAACTGTCTGATTCTGGCCTTTGCTCCCAAACAGTCTATAGGTAGGTCTGCGTGGCTCCCCGTCACTATGAGATAGCCTTGGCACACAAGGCTAAGGATAATCCAAAGAGCTTCTACAAATATGTTAAGAGCAAAAGAGCATCGAGGGAGAGGGTGTCTTAAAGTTCAACATGGTCATCATTGCGTTGAACCTAAGGAGATGGGAACAGATGTTAAATGAATATTTATTGTTAGCTTTTACTGTGGAGAAAGAAATGGAGGCTAGAGAACTTGGGGAAATAATTATTGCTGTTTTGAAAGCAGTTCACAATACAGAAGAGGAAGTGCTGGAGGACTTAGGAAACATAAAGACGGATAAATCTCCAGGACCTGATCAAGTGTATCACAGGATGTTGTGGAAAGTTAGGGAGGAAATTGCGGGCCCCTTGCAGAAATATTTGTATCATCTTCAACTACAGGTGAAGTGCTAGAGGACTGGAGGATGTCTAACATTTAGCCCTTATTTGAGAAAAACTGTAAGGAGAAGCCTGGGAGCCATAGACCTATGGGTCTGACATTGGTTGTAGGAAAGTTGTTGGAGGTGATTCTGAAATTGACATGCATTTGGAGAGCCAAATAATGATTAGCTATAACCAGTACGGTTTTGTGAGAGAAATCATGTCTCACAAACTTGATTGAGTTTTTTGAGAAATGAACCAAAAAAATTGATGAGGGCAGAGCAGTTGACGTTATTTACTTGGGTTTTAGTAAAGCCTTTGATAAAGTTCTGCATGGTAGACTAATTAATAAAGTTAGATTACATGGGATTCAGGGTAAGCTTGCCAATTGTACACAAAGAGATAACAAGGTGTACAGCAAGCCAAGCAGCGTCAGAGGAGCAGGAAGGCTATATTTCGGGCCTAGATCCTTCTTCAGAAAGGGTCTTTTCTTTGGGCTGACAATTGTTTCAGCGATAGTAGGAACTGCAGATGCTGGAGAATTCTACTCTGTGAGTCTGCCCCTTTGTTTATGCTACAACTGAACTGTCTGATTCTGGCCTTTGTTCCCAGTCTATTGGTAGGTCTGCGTGGCTCTCTGTCACTATGAGATAGCCTTGGCACACAAGTTTAAGGATAATCTACTATTGTTGAAACAATTGGATACAAAATTGGCTTTTCATTAGAAGACAGAAGATGGCAGTGGAGAGTTATTTTCTTCTTTGGACTGGAGGCTTGTGACCAGCGGTGTTCTACAGGAATTGGTATTGGGTCCACTTTTTATCACCTATAGAAATGATTTGGATGAGAATATAGGTGCATGGTTAGTAAATTTTTGGAAGACACAAAAATTGGTGTATAGTGGACTGTGAAAAAGCTTATCTAAGATTACAAAGAGATCCTGACCAATTGGCGTCAATGGGCTGAAGAATGGAAGATGAAGTTTACTTTGGAATAATGTGAGGTAATGTTGCATTTTGGAGAAACAAAGGCAGAACTTATACAATTTTTTTGTTCATTGTGCGATGTGGGTGTCACTGGCTGGCCAACATTTATTGCCTGTCCCTATATGCCTTTGAGAAGGTGGTGGTGAACTGCCTTCTTGAACCGCTGCAGTCCACCCACTGAGGTTTGAATTGAATGCCATTAAGGAGGGAATTGTCAATGATGGACAAGCTTTGGAGAGTTCGGGGATAAGTTACTCATTGCAGTATTCCTAGCCTCTGACCTGTTCTTGTAGCCATTGTGTTTATGTGGTGAGTCCAGCTGAATTTCTGATCAATGATAACCTCAGGATGTTCATAGTGTTGAATATAAAGGGATGATGGTTAGATTGTTTCTCACTGATGATGGTCATAGCCTGGCTTTTGTGTGGCACAAATGTTATTTGCCACTTGTCAGTCCAAGCCTGGATATTATCCAGATCTTTCTGCATTTAAACATGGATTGCTTCAGTATCTCAGGAGTTGTGAACAGTGCTGGACATTGTATAATCATCAGCAAACATCCCTCTGACTTCACGATGGAGTGAAAGTCACTAATGAAGCAGCTGAAGAGTTATTAACGGTAGCGTCCTGGGTAGTGATGTGGAACAGAGACCATAATTCTTTGAAATGTGCATCACAGGAAGATAGGATGTTAAGAAAGCATTCAGCACAGTCACCTTTGTTGCGCAGACCTTTGAGTATAGGAGTTGGTACATCATGTTGATGTTGCACAGGACATTGGCAAGATCTCTTCTGGAGTGCAGTTGCGATCATCCTGTTGTGGGAAGAATGTTATTAAATTGGAGAGGGTTCAGAAAAGATTTACCAGGATGTTGCTGGGAATGGAGGTCTGAGTTATAAAAATAGGTTGGATAAGCTGGGACTTTTTTCACTGGAGTGTAGGACGTTGAGGGGTAACTTCATAGAAGTTTATAAAATGATGAGGGGCATGGATGACATGAACAGCAAAAGGTCTTTTCCCTCAGATAGAAAACTAGGGGGCATATTTTAAAGTGAAAAGATTTAAAAAGGACATAAGGGGCAATATTTTTACAATATTTTGAACTGCAGGGGAAGACACAGATGCAGGTACAGTGACGATGTTTAAAAAACTTTTGGATAAGATCACGAATAGGAAAGGTTTGGAAAGATACGGGCCTAATTGCAGGCAGGTGGGACTACTTTAGTTTGGGAACATGGTCGACATGGACTAGTTGGACCGAAGGGTCTGTTTCCGTGCTGTATGACTTGGTGACTCCCACTTGCTGCTCTTCATGGATTTCTTCAGAAAGAGCTTGGAGACTGCTTGGCTTTGGAGGAACAATCTGAGTTTTGCAGGATTAAAATGATAATTTTATTTCACTCTCTCCGCAGAAGTTGCCAGACTTGCTGAGTTTCTCCAGCGTTCTGTTTTTCTTTTAAATTGGAGAATGTCCTCCCTTCATGTTGAGGTTTAAAAGCTATATATGCACTTGCCCCCTCACCCTAGCCAAAGCTGCTGTCACAAGTGAGAAATGCCTCTCTTCATGGAGGTTGTGTTCAGTAGGAAGCCTTCCCATCCCAATGAGTCCACCTAGTACAAACCATGCTTTCTTGTCTTATGTGTGTGAATGTTTATAGGACATGAGGAATCATTTCTGATTCTTACCTCATGTACATAATGGAGGTAATACAGAATATTATAATATTGTAATATTCCTGCCAGTGAAAGAAGCCACAACTGTTGCCATTAAATTTACAACTGGCCCTGGATTGCAGGTGGAAAGGGGGTTAGACGCTGGGTGAGGAGGTAAAATCTAGTTCCTCGGCTTGTCACAAATAGCCCATTTAAGAACAAATTACTTTCCTCGTGAATACCTTTTCTGAATCCAAATGAATGTATACGTACATGAAAAGAACTAACTCAGGAAAGTCTGGTTAATTTTAACATGTTTATTAGTTGTTAAACATGAGAAAAGATAATAAAACACAAGACACACAGACATAGGATAGAAATGTGAATAGAGTAAAAAGATTAGATTTTAAGAGATATGGATCAATCTCTGGCTTCTGTGAAGCGTAAATAGTAAAATGTTGCAACCAGTAATTTGGATGATGTCAGTAACTGGCCATGAAGCAGTGATTCTTTACACTGCCATGAGCGTTTTTGTTCTGTTTCCACCATGACCGTGACATTGTTGGCTTGCCTGGAATTCAGTACTTGGAATGAGAGAGAAAGTCTGTCATTACCTGCCGCACAGGAATGTCTAATGGTTGTTTTCAAGCTGTGATCATCAAAATACAGTGGTTCACACTAGCAAATACTAACACACAGAGACTAGGGCTGCAGTGAATTTTTAAATATTTTCTTGTATTCCTGAGTGTGCAAGACATAAATATAATATGTATAATCTGGGATATGACCTTCAGGAGATCGTTTTCCTGCTGAGTTTTGGTCTTGCTTCTCTCCTTTTTAAGTCTGTCTGAAGCTTTCCTGACTCTCTTCAGCTATGATAGTCTATGATTCTCACACAAGGACTTTTGGGAGTCACTGAATCCTATTTACAGGGTTTACCTTAACATTGTTGACTTTTTAAGCAAAAACAGATCATGCTAAAATGATCATTATGTTTGTAAGTAATTCAGGATTATGATCTGTTGTTGTGACAAGTTAATCCTTTTTGAACTAATGAAGACATTAAATGACAAAAGTAGAGCATAATTTTAACTGCAATCATTTCTGGCTTCAGTGAGTAACAATCCTAATCTGTTCCAATGCAACCAGGGAGAAAGGGAAAATCTGAACCTATGAGCTGAATAGTTGAATTAATAGTGCAAAACAAACTCTACAGTTATCAGAACTTGAGATATGTGTAGCCCAAATTTTGCACTTGAAACATTGTTCAAGGAGTGCCTGTCCTGTCCTGATTGGGTTGACTGGTAAAACTGTTTGTTATCAAAGTTATGTGACAGATTCACACAACCCAGCCCACTGAAAGCAATATCGAAATACACCTTAGCTGGGCATAGATACTAAACAATTTAGAGGAAGTCAAAGAGAAACCTACTGAGGGTGAAATGTTGAGATAACAAGGTGTAGTGCTGCATGAACATAGCAGGCCAAGCTACATAAGAGGAGCAGGAAGTTCTGATGGAAGGGTTGAGGCCCAAAATGTTAGCCTTCCTGCGCCTCTGATGCTGCTTGGCCTGCTGTGTTCATCCAGCTCTACATCTTGTTATCTCAGATTCTCCAGCATCTGCAGTTCCTACTATCACTGAGGGTGAAATGTTACTTTTTCAAGCCACACTGATTAAATCAGTAAAAACCAAAAGAACTGTGGATGCTGTAAATCAGGAACAAAAACAAAGTTGCTGGAAAAGCTCAGCAAGTCTGGCGGCATCCGTGAAGGAAAAAACAGAGTTAATGTTTCGGGTCCGGTGACCCTTCCTCAGAACTGAAGAAGGGTTACCAGACCTGAAATGTTAACTCTGTTTTCTCCTCCACGGATGCTGCCAGACCGGAACTTTTCCAGCAACTTTGATTAAATCAGTATTTCAGCAACACTTGTGAGTAAGATGCCTCACAGCCTCGAACTCTCTCTGTAAGAAACCCTTCACAGTTGATCAAACTCCTCAGTAACAGAGACAATGGCTACGGCTTTATGTTCAGTTCAAAGGATTAAGGAGCCATTGTTGTTTTAGCCTTTGCCTAGCCCCAAGGGGATGGGCAACATTTAGGGCTGTGATTTGGTTTCCCAGCAATGACTAATATTTTACCCCTGCAGGTCTGTTTTATAGATTGAAGATACGGGATAAAAGGTGGAAAATGGAACAGAAGTAGCCATTAGCTAAATGAAGGTCAGAACAACTTCCAAGGGGCTATCCTATGACACACATAACGGGCAGTCATCATTTCCAGTCAATAATGACACTGAAGTATGAGTGAAGATGAATTTAGCAGAAGATCAGGTTGGAGACTGCACAGATGCTGGACCACTTGTTCATTTTTCATTTTCACCACCTTTTCATTTCAGTTGGTTCCTTGTAGAAGCTGGATCACTTTCTCAACGTCGCTGTCACACTGTAGCAGGAGATCTCCAAGAACTGATGCTTCATAATCAGGGAAAAAGCTCTGGAGTTTCATCAAATTCCAGTCATAATCAATATCTGCTTAACAAAACATGGTGGGAAATAGGGACAGTGACTCAGTAAAATTCATTGTGTGAAAGTTACTGCAGCAGAGCCTAGCCCTGTCCTAGATCTCTCAACAATTGCAAGCACCAGACAAACTGGCTCATGTTACTTCCCGACCCTTTTAAAACCATTGTCATCATTCCCCTGCACAGAAAAGTAACCCGTGACCCCTCACTACATTTCCAATGTCTACTTTGAAATTCCTGAATGCATTTTCACTTCTCAACACTGTCGGAATTCAGTGGTCTATCCCTTCAATCAGGTTTCTGCCCCAAACATTTTAACAAAAGAACTTTTTCAGTGATTCCAGGTAAGTCAGAGTTTCACCTGCATCTCTTCCAACCTAGTCTAGTGCATCCAGTGCAGATGATGTGGTCTTCTCTATATCGGCGAGACTAAAGGCAGACTCGGTGCCTGTTTTGCCGAGCATCTTTGCCTGGCTTGTAAAGGCCAACCTAACCTCCCAGTCACCGCCCATTTCAACTACCGCCCCACCCCCGCAACCCCCACAAGCACGTCCATCCTCAGCCTCCTCTGGTGTCAGAGGCCCAGGTCGCAAATTTGAGGAACAACACCTTATCTTCCGTCTGGGCACCCTAGAGCCTGGAGCACTTGACATTGAATTCACTAATTTCAAATGACCTTCCCACCCAACCCCTGGTTCCCTTTCCAGCTCCACCTTCTCCCTTCCATTCCACCTACTGATCCTCCTATTGGCTACCAACCGGATTCATCCCTACCATTGACCAACCAGGTTGTATTTACCACTGGTGTCCACCTGTCACCACCATTCCGCTCCCCTCCTCTTTTTATCTCCAGCTCCCCCTACCCCCACATCTAGTCCTGATGTAGGGTAATACCCTTCCTCCAGATGCTACCTGACTTGATGTGTTCTTCCAGCCTCAGTGTCATGGATGACATCCTGTGACTGTGCGACAGTGGGTGTGGTGAATTCTTCCTTCTGGTTTGGAAAGTATGTTACCACAGAATCACAGCATTGTTACGGCAAAGAAAGAAGTCATTTGGCTCATCATGCCTCACTGGTTTGGTCACCTCATGCCAATTTTCTGCCTTTTTCTATATCCAGTGCCTTTCTGAATGCCTTAATGGAACCTGCGTCCACCACATTTCCAGGTAGTAAATTCCATACCCAAGCTACTTGCTGTGTTTTTCTCCCACTTCACCCTTGCTGTTTCTGCACATCATTTTCAAGATGTTCTTTTTTTAAAAAAATTAATGGGAACAGCTTCTCCTGATCTATTCAATCCAGCCTGCTCTATAAAATCTCCTCTCAGCCTTCTCTCCAAGAGAACAATCCTTCAAAATAGCACAATCAAATCAGCTATGACCTTAGTGAATGGTGGTTCAGGTTTGAGGGACAGAATAGTCTATGCTGCTCCTAAATCACATGTTCACCTGAGTGGAACATGTCTGACCTGGTTTCGCCCTCATCGAGTCATAACAGAGGGCCAGAATGACTCTCGTTCCCTTTCTCTCTGCACTGTTCCTCTCGAGTCTCCCAAGAGTGAAGTACACACTTGCCCTAGGCAATGTTAGCTATGTTGCCTGTCTCTGTGAGACAATGGCAGAAATCACACAACATCGAAGGATATCTCAATCACTGTCTTTCACTACGCTGGGTTCTGTAATGAACTCCAAACGTTATAACCTGGGAGAAATGGTTAGATTCCCTACAGTGTAGGGACAGGCCCTTTGGCCCAACAAGTCCACACTGCCCCTTGAAGCATCCCACCCTGACCCATCCCCCTGAACACTACAGACAATTTAGCATGGCCAACCCACCAAGCTTGCACATCTTTCGACTGTGGGAGGAAACCGGAGCACCCGGAGGAAACCCACGCAAACACGGGGAGAATGTGCAAACTCCGCACAGGCAGTCGCCTGAGCCTGGAATCGAACCCAGATCCCTGGTGCTGTGAGGCTGCAGTGCTAACCACTGTGCCACCATGCCGCCCTGGATGATGCTTAGCCAGGCTGACACTCTTCTTGAACTTAAAAAGTAGTCTATCATTCTTAGTATCCCTTTGCAGAGAGAAATCAGGTCTTGTGTAACATCGTGTTTAAGTTTCAGTATATCGCCTAAATCAGAAAAGGTGCTTCTGCAAGGCTTGAATATTTTGGTCAATTCAGTTTATTGCTTTCACCACATCTCCTGATCTTGCAGTGTTATTCTCCGAAGTTCTGCTGAAAAAAATCACAGGGTCTCCCAGACTGCTTTATACACAATCTACGACAAATTTATGCCTTATCTGGAATTATTCATGCAAGTGACCAATCCTGACTGTTTTGTCCTTATTTGGCAGAGATGGCAGTTACTGATTTCCTGCAATCTTAGCTCTTAACTGACCTTAATAAATCACAGAATCATAGAATCCATACAGCTTGGAAAGAAGCCATTTGGCTCAACAAGTCCACACCACCCTTCTGAAGGGCATCCCACCCAGCCCCATTCACCTAATCCTGATTTCCTATGTCTAACCCACCCAATCTAAACATCCTGAGGCACTATACGCAATTTAGCATGGCCAATCTACCTACTTTGCACATCTTTGGACTCCGCGTAATCCCATTCACGCAACAGCCCACTGTAGAGACTGCTGTCTTCAGCCTTATCCAACAGCTGTCAACATGGGGCTATGCTCAACCTCCCTCTATCAACACATGGACTCTTTAATTCACTTTCAGATCAATAACCATTTCTCCCAGTCACACAACAGCAAGATGAAAGCTAGCACCCTTGGCCACTTGTCTCAGTAGTCATTTCATCTCCATGCCTGTCTGACAGACAGTTTTGGTGCCCTGTCGGACTCAAGCTGAACTTTTGATCTATTTCATAGAATCCCTACAGTATGGAAGCAGGCCATTCAGCCCATCAAGTCTACAATGACCCTCCAAAAAACATCCCACCCAGACCCACACTCCCCACCTATCCCCATATTTCTCATGGTCAATTCACCTAACATGCACATGTTTGAACAATGGGAGGAAACCTGAGCACCTGGAGGAAACCTACCAGACCCAGGGAGAATGTGCAAACTCCACATAGACAGTCGCCCAAGGGTGGGATCACACCCAGGTCCCTGGCGCTGTGAGGCAGCAGTGCTAACCATGGAACCACTGCACTACTTTTAAAACCTATTAAATTGATGATGAATTCCAACTACTTGGGTTCAACTGTGGTAGCTCTAGGAAACTCTTTTCCACGCCAACTCCACCCACTTGTGTCATGCTTAATGTGCAGCACTCTCCCTTGAGGGGTAGCTCCTGTCTGTCAAACATCTAAAGCAAAGTGGACTGCTGATGGCCATCTGTGAACATTGGCTAAGTTCCAATTACTACATTTCCACTTCACAATGAAGGGGTGTTTGCTGCAGAAATGGTGATTTAACTTTTTAAAATTTGTTCGCAGGATGAGGGTGCCGCTTGTTAGACCAGCACATATTGTTTGCAGTTCTGAGGAAGGGTCACTTGACCTGGAACGTTAACTCTGTTTTTTTTTACTTCACAGATGCTGTCAGACCTGCTCAGCTTTTCCAGAAACTTTTGTTTTTGTTCCTGATTTACAGCATCTGCAGTTCGGTTGGTTTTTATTTATTGTTTGTCCCCAGTTGTCCAGAGGGTAGTTAAGAGTCAACCATTTTGTTGTGAGTCTGGAGTCACGTGTAGGCTCAGACCACATGAGGACACCATCTTCCTTCCTCAAAAAAAAATTAGTGAACCAGCTGGGTTTTTATGACTGTGGTCACCACTATGTAGCCCTTATTATTCCAAATTTTTATTGAGTTGAAATTTCACAAACTGCTAGGATGTGATTTCAACTCATATCCCCAGAAGATTAACCTGGATTTCTGGGTGATGAACATTGGTGGTTTACACTATTTAAAATGATTCATTACCTTCACGGGAGTCTCTGCAGGCTGTGTCTTCCATTGTAGTGTTGGAGCTGTCTTGGTACATTTCTGTCAGAACTTCAGGTGACCTCACTGCAGGGACACATTGGTTGGCATGGGGCTCAAAGCTCTCCTCATCAGACACAGGAGGGGACGAGCCAGACAAATTCTCCAAAGATTTTCGGCTCCTTTCCAGATTGTCCAAAAAAATTTGGTTTTTCCTTCAGTTAAGAGAGAAAGAGCTAATTTTGTAAAGATTCAGTCCATGGCAGTGTCCCCGGGGCATAGCTCACTCACAATGAAATACCTATTGATACAAAGATTGTGGAATACTCACCTCCTGTGTTCTTCCTGGAGACACCGCTGTCTTTCAGATTCCAGTCGAGATACCTTTTCTGCTGCAAGTTCACTCTTATCAAGAAAATTATAGAATAATTATATTCACTTTCTTAACTTTAAATCTGCCCAAGTCCACGCTTGCATTTCACAAGCCACTCATTCTATACACTCAATCTATTCACAAGCCACTCATTCTATTCACTTTGCCGGCTTCTTGTAGCTAGTTCCAACTGAAAACACTGACATCACCACAGCCTTCACTGCTCGCTGGGTGCCTCATAGCTGGAAGAGTTGAAGCCGGGATTAAGTGTTACACTTGGGTTCTCCTGGATGCACCTGGAAACACTGTTTCAGGCAGTGGGAGGGAGCGACTGTCACGTTCTCCCTGACCAAAGAGACAGCAAGCTTTTTGAACACAGATTACCACAGCAGCTGAAATCTCCAGGAGCTCCTATTCAAATAGTTGCAGCTGCAGTGTAGGAAGAAGTGTAGTGATCTTAGCCACCACTTTCACTTAGTGTTCTGCAGAATATATAGTGGGCAGCAGGGTCTCCAGGTAATATATTTTATTCAGTGTGTTTAACAACTTCCTGGATGCAAGTGATCACCACCCCAATTTCTGAATATTAAGATAACTAATTTGCCACTTTGTCTGCAGAGAGGACACACCACAGGAATGTGTAGCATTGTCTGTGTCTCTCCACAAGTGAATAAGGATCTTGTGCTAAGACCGCTGGATTACTGGAAGGAGTCTAGTTCAATCAGCTGCCTCGCCTTTCGGATGACCCTAAAATGTTATTGTGTCCAATCTGGAGAACAGGCCAGCTCCGTGATGGAGCTATCTAACAACATGGAGCCGCTTTGACCAGTTGACAGCAATCCTACAATGCATGGGGCCCCCCTAGTTTGTCCTTACCCTCGATACATCATGGCAGATTGATCAGAGTCAACTGAGCCCCAATAGTTTGGTCAGTTGATATTCACTTGTGGAGAGACGCAGACAATGCTGCACATTCCTGCGGTGTGTCCTTTCCACAGACTAAGCAGCAAATTAAATATCTTAAAGTTCAGAAATTGGGGTGGCAATTGCTTATCTCCAGGGAGTTGAAGAATTGCACACACAGAACATTTGAAGCATTTATTCCCTACTATTTATTCCCTATTATTCCTGAGAAAAAATACACTGTCGCTGCACCGAAAGGTGTTGGACAATTTGACTCAGTGGTCAGCCTTACCTTTCTCCTCTGTTCTTCTTTGTGTTCCGGCAGTCTCTGCAGCTCGGCCTCCCTCTGAGTCTCGCGGTAGCTAAAGTTCTTGATCTAAGATACAAACACAAATCTACTGTTTGAGCTCAGATAGTTTGTTGGCCACATCTCCACTTGTCTCGCAGAGAAAAAAAGGCAAAGGAAGTGTCAGTCACTTCATTAACTCAGTCCCCGAAACCAATCCAGAATGAACGCCATAAAGTTGGATTGCAGTGTTTCAGTTCCCTGATGACAGCAGAGATGTAGGGACATTCTCAGACTCAGCCTGTGAGCCGTAATATTTCCTCACAATACCTTTCAAAATCTGGTCTCAGACACAAATCCCTGCTCACACTGTGCCTTGGTCAGGAAACTGACTAACCCCTATCAGTCACACTTATCACATTCTTTAATAACTAGCGTTTGGCCAACTCTCTCAGCAGCATTCAGACTTCACAGAATTTGAATGCAGGGCTATGGCAGCAACATCACAGGTATAGGATGAATGCAATCATTTGATACAGTGGGCTGAATGGCCACTGTCTGTGCACCAAGCTTGGTAAGGGACCACTCTTCCCTTTTGGACTACGAGTTGGAATTGAAGTCGGACACTGCTACGGTAGCTGAAATACTAGGAGAATACTGCAACTTGAGTAATGGTGCACATTGTTAACTGTACGAGACTTTTCCTTTTGGAGCAGATACATTATTCAGACATTATTCAGAGGGAGGTCAGAATTTTTGAGTTCAGGAAAAAAAGAAACATATCTGATAACAGTGGTTGAGCTGAGTGCACAAAAAAGACTTCGATTCATCCAATCAGCTATTGAATCAAGAAAGATCATCACTCTACAGATTTTGCTTTGCCTGCCCATATTTTCCCATCCCTCAATGTGTCAATCGGTCTGTCCTGAGTAGCAGTTCACCAAGCAAACTGATCATCTTGTTGGTTTAACTAGTGACAGCTTGTGGAATATTGAGATTTAGTTATTAGTGGTCTGTTACCCAGTGGTTTGGGACTAAATTTGGGGGCTCACAGTCCAGGACCTTTGAACAAGGATGTTGCAAACAGAGTTAGGGTAACTGGTAGAGGTTAAAAGGAGAGGGACCTGGCTTCCCATAGCAAAATAAGATGGCACTAGGAATAGCTAAAACCATTCTGTTGTTGGAAGAGGTATATCTGATAGATTTATAGGAATTAATAAAAGCCAGACTAATAGATTTGACAAATAAACTGGTGGTGGAATTCCATGCCGACGGTAAGTCTACATTTGAAAAGTGGGAGCATTTTCAAATGTAGACTTACCTTCGGCATGGAATTCCACCACCAGTGTATTTGTTAAATCTATTAGTCTGGCTTTTATTAATTCCTATAAATCTATCAGATATACCTCTTCCAACAACAGAATGGTTTTAGCTATTCCCAGTACCATCTTATTTTGCTATGGAAAGCCAGGTCCCTCTCCTTTTAATACCTCCTCCTTGAAAAGTGGAGGCATTTTCAAAGTAGTATAGTGAGAATTCAGAGCTAGCATGTTCCTCTAAGACTGAAGAGCAAGGACAGCAAGTCTATTAAACCCTGGATGTCAAGGGATATCAAAAGTTTGATAAAGAAAAAGAAGAAAGCATATGTTAGGTACAGAGCATTAAAAATAGGAGATGACCTTCAGAACTATAGAGAATTGAGAGGTTGCTTAAAAAAGAAATTAGGACAGTGAAGAAAGGCTATGACAGGATCAAGGAAAATCCCAAGGCTTTTATTAAAAGCAATTGGATTACCAGGAAAGAGTGGGCCTATTAGAGACCAACATGTGGGTGGAACCAGAGGACGTGGGACTTAAATTAATATTTCTCATCTGTATTCACAGAGAACAACATTGTAGCCAGAGATTTCAGTTGGAAGGGTGAGGTTCCAAAACATGTTAAGCTGAATAAGGAGGAGGTATTAAATGTTTTAGCAGGAAAAACGGTGCATAAATCCCCAGGAGCTGATGAGGTGAATCGCAGACTGCTGTAGGAGACAAGAGAGGAGTATTTATGGGGCTCTGGTCGAGATATTTAATATTTTGCTGGCCACAGGTGAAGAGCCAGATGACTGGAAGATAACTAATGTGGTTCCTTTGTTCAAGATGGGTAGCAGGAATAGCCCAGGGTAATTGCAGACCAGTTAGTCTGTCATGAGCAGTAGGGATATAATTAGAAAAGAAATTTGTGGGTCAGGATTAATCAACGCTTGGAAATGCAGGGGTTGATCAGGGATAGTCAGCATGGATTTGTTAGAAGGAGATCCTGCCTGATGAATTTAGAACATAGAACATAGAACATAGAGCATAGAACAGTACTGCACAGAACAGGCCCTTCAGCCCACAATGTTGTGCCGACCATTGATCCTCATGTATGCACCCTCAAATTTCTGTGACCATATACATGTCCAGCAGTCTCTTAAATGACCCCAATGACCTTGCTTCCATAACTGCTGCTGGCAACGCATTCCATGCTCTCACAACTCTCTGCGTAAAGAACCTGCCTCTGACATCCCCTCTATACTTTCCACCAACCAGCTTAAAACTATGACCCCTCGTGCTAGCCATTTCTGCCCTGGGAAATAGTCTCTGGCTATCAACTCTATCTATGCCTCTCATTATCTTGTATACCTTAATTAGGTCCCCTCACCTCCTCCTTTTCTCCAATGAAAAGAGACCGAGCTCAGTCAACCTCTCTTCATAAGATAAGCCCTCCAGTCCAGGCAGCATCCTGGTAAACCTCCTCTGAACCCTCTCCAAAGCATCCACATCTTTCCTATAATAGGGCGCCCAGAACTGGACGCAGTATTCCAAGTGCGGTCTAACCAAAGTTTTATAGAGCTGCAACAAGATCTTACGACTCTTAAACTCAATCCCCCTGTTAATGAAAGCCAAAACACCATATGCTTTCTTAACTACCCTGTCCACTTGGGTGGCCATTTTAAGGGATCTATGTATCTGCACACCAAGATCCCTCTGTTCCTCCACGCTGCCAAGAATCCTATCCTTAATCCTGTACTCAGCTTTCAAATTCGACCTTCCAAAATGCATCACCTCGCATTTATCCAGGTTGAACTCCATCTGCCACCTCTCAGCCCATCTCTGCATCCTGTCAATGTCCCGCTGCAGCCTACAACAGCCCTCTACACTGTCAACGACACCTCCGACCTTTGTGTCGTCTGCAAACTTGCTGACCCATCCTTCAATCCCCTCGTCCAAGTCATTAATAAAAATTACAAACAGTAGAGGCCCAAGGACAGAGCCCTGTGGAACTCCACTCACCACTGACTTCCAGGCAGAATATTTTCCTTCTACTACCACTCGCTGTCTTCTGTTGGCCAGCCAATTCTGTATCCAAGCAGCTAAGTTCCCCTGAATCCCATTCCTCCTGACCTTCTGAATGAGCCTACCATGGGGAACCTTATCAAATGCCTTACTGAAGTCCATATACACCACATCCACAGCTCGACCCTCATCAACTTTTCTAGTTACATCCTCAAAAAACTCGATAAGGTTTGTAAGGCATGACCTACCCCTCACAAAGCCGTGTTGACTGTATTTGATCAAGCCATGCTCTTCCAGATGGTCATAAATCTTATCCCTCAGAATCCTTTCTAACACCTTGCAGACGACAGACGTGAGACTTACTGGTCTATAATTGCCGGGGATTTCCCTATTTCCTTTCTTGAAGAGAGGAATTACATTTGCCTCTCTCCAGTCCTCAGGTACGACTCCAGTGGAGAGCGAGGATGCAAAGATCTTCGCAAGTGGCGAAGCAATTGCATTTCTCACTTCCCAAAGCAGCCGAGGACAAATCTGGTCCGGGCCTGGCGACTTGTCAATCTTAATGTTTGACAAAATTTTCAGCACATCAGCTTCCTCTATCTCTATCCATTCCAGCATGCACACCTGCTCTTCAAAGGTTTCATTCACTACAAAGTTCGTTTCTTTCATAAAGACAGAAGCAAAAAACTCATTTAGGGCTTCCCCTACCTCCTCAGGCTCCACACACAAGTTCCCTATGCTATCCCTGATCGGTCCTACTCTTTCTTTGATCATTCTCTTATTCCTCACGTAAGTGTAAAATGCCTTTGTGTTTTCCCGGATTCCTTCTGCCAAGCCTTTCTCGTGCCCCCTCCTGGCTCTCCTCAGACCATTTTTGAGCTCCTTCCTTGCCTGCATGTAATCCTCTCTAGCTGAACTTGACCCTAGCTTCCTCCACCTTATGTAAGCTACCTTCTTCCTTTTCACAAGAAGCTCCACCGCTCTCGTCATCCAAGGTTCCTTAATCTTACCCCTTCTTGCCTGTCTCAGAGGGACATATTTACTCATCACTCCCAACAACTGTTCCTTAAACCGTCTCCACATGTCTATAGTTCCCTTACCATGGAACAACTGCTCCCAGTCCATGCTTCCTAACTCATGTCTAATCGCATCATAGTTTCCCCTTCCCCAATTAAATTTAGTTGAGTTTTTTTTGAAAAGATAACAAAGTATATTGATGAAGGTAGTGCTGTTAATATGATCCACATGGACTTTACAATGTAGTCCAGGTGAAAGGCTGGTCCAGAAGGTAACAGCCCATGGGATTTGAGGCAAGTTGGCAAATTGTATCCAACATTGGCTTGCAAATAGGAGGCAAAGAGTGATGGTGGAGGATTATTTTTGTGATTGAAAGTCTGTGATCAGCAGTGTACCACAGCGATCACTGCTGGTCCCCTTGCTATTTGTTATGTACATTTACAATTTGGATGTGAATGCTTAAGGTATAATTAGCAAGTTCGCAGATGACACAAACGTTGGTGGCGTTGTTGATTGTGAGGAGATGGTCTCAGGCTACAGTCTGATATAGAATAGAATCATGGAATCTCTACGGTGCAGAAAGAGGTCATTTGGCCCATTGACCCTCCGTAGAGCATCCCACCCAGACCCTCATGCTATCGCTATAAACCCTCATTTAGCATGGCTAGACCATCCAGCCTGCACATCAACTGGACACGTCGGGGCAATTTAGCATAGCCACTCCATCGAGCCTGCACAACTTTGGGCTGCGGGAAGGAACTGGAATATCTAGAAGAAACCCTAACAGACACGGGGAGAAAGTGCAAATTTCATACAGACAGACAGTTACCCAAGGCTCGAATCGAACGTGCATCCCTAGCACTGCAGGGCAGCAGTATTCATCACTGAATCACCACACTCCTGGTGAACAGCTGGTAAACAGGGCAGAGCAATGGCAGATAGAACTTAATTTTGATAAGTGCAAGGTGTTGCTTTGATCTGAGGAGAAATTTTTCACCCAGAGGATGGTAGAAATATGGAACCTGCTGCCTGAGAGGGTGGCCACAGGTATCCTCTCAACATTCAAGAAACATCTGGATGAGCATTTAACATGCCAGGGTATAGTAGGCTATGGAATAGGTGCTAAAGGGTCTGTTTCTATGCTGTATGAATGTCTATTACTTTTAACACAGGTGGGACTTGGTACCTCAAGTATAGAGTCATAGAGATATACAGAAACAGACCCTTCAGTCCAACTTGTCCACGCCAACCAGATATCCTAAATCCATCTAGTCCCATTTGCCAGAATTTAGCCCATTTCCCTCTAAACCCTTCCGATTCATATACCCATCCAAATGTCATTTAAATGTTGTAATTGCACCAGCCTCCACCACTTCCTCTGGCAGCACATTCTATACACACATCACCTTCTGTGCGAAAGATTTGTCCCTTAGGTCCCCGTTAAATCTTTCCCCTCTCACCTTAAGCCTCTGACCTTTCATTTTGGACTCCCCTACCCTGGGGAAAAGACCTTGATTTTTCACCTTATCCATGTCCTACATGATTTAATAAACTTCTGTAAAATCACCCCGCAGCCCTGACGCTCCAAGGAAAATATTCAGCCTCTCCCTATAGGTCAGGCCCTCCAACATTGGCAACAGCACTGTAAATATTTAACTGAACTCTTTCAAGTTTGACAACATCTTTCCTATAGCACGGAGACCATAAATGAATGCAATATTGCACAAGTGCCTTAATCAATGTCTGTACAGCCCAACATGACCTCCCAACTCCTGTACTCAATGTACTGGCCAACAACGGCAAGCACACAGAACACCACCTTCACTACCCCATCTACATGTGACTCCACTTTCAGGGAACTATGAACCTGCACTCCAGTCTCGTTGTTCGGCAACACACCCCAGGACCTTATATACATGCATACAAGTCCTGCCCTGATTCGCTCTACCAAAATGTAACACCTGATATTTACCTGAATTAAACTCCATATGTCACTCCTTGGACCATCTTATTAAAGTCCTATTGTACTGACATAACGTTCACTGTCCACGACATCCCCAATTTTCGTGCCATCTGCAAACTTACTAACCATATGTCCTCAGCTCACATCCAAATCATTTATATAAATAAGCAACGAATTACATAAATGAGCAAGAATGCAACTGCAGTTAAAGCAGCCTTCACTTAAAAAAATTAAAGCAGCTTGAAATTAAGAGCAAACTGGAATTTAAATGACTTGATCTTGAAGAAAGAGATAAAGGAAAAGAACAACAAGCTTTTTGGAGAGAGGATAGAGCACACTAAAGAAAATTTAAAAGTCTAGCCCAGTTCTGGGCGCCCTATTATAGGAAAGATGTGGATGCTTTGGAGAGGGTTCAGAGGAGGTTTACCAGGATGCTGCCTGGACTGGAGGGCTTATCTTATGAAGAGAGGTTGACTGAGCTCGGTCTCTTTTCATTGGAGAAAAGGAGGAGGAGAGGGGACCTAATTGAGGTATACAAGATAATGAGAGGCATAGATAGAGTTGATAGCCAGAGACTATTTCCCAGGGCAGAAATGGCTAGCACGAGGGGTCATAGTTTTAAGCTGGTTGGTGGAAAGTATCGAGGGGATGTCAGAGGCAGGTTCTTTACGCAGAGAGTTGTGAGAGCATGGAATGCGTTGCCAGCAGCAGTTGTGGAAGCAAGGTCATTGGGGTCATTTAAGAGACTGCTGGACATGTATATGGTCACAGAAATTTGAGGGTGCATACATGAGGATCAATGGTCGGCACAACATTGTGGGCTGAAGGGCCTGTTCTGTGCTGTACTGTTCTATGTTCTATGTTCTATAACTAAAGATCCAGCAGAGAGGGAAGGGCAATGAAAAAGAAAAAAGAGACAGAGAGAGGGTGAACACTGGCTTTAAATGATGCAAATAAAAAGGGACTTCAAATGAAAACAGAATGCATGGGAATTACTTGGCTAGGAAAGGGAATGTAGCCCTGCAATCAGATTTTAGGGAGCAACGTTGAAAGTTATCAAGAAGGACCTCAAAAATAGTAATCAATGGATTGCTCACAGTGCAATTGAATGCAGAAATAAAAAGGATAAGCAGAATGTGTGGTCGGAATGAATGGTGCAGGGAGGGATGGTTTCAGATTCCTGGACAGTGGTACTGGCTCTGGGAAAAGGAAGCCAGATAGGTTGCAGCTAAACAGAGCTGGGACTGAGTTTCTTGCAGGCAATTTTGCTAGTGCTGTTGGGAGGGCTTTAAACTAATTAACTAACAAAGAGAGCATAGCAGAAGAAAAGCAGTGTTCATAAAATGTTTGGGAAATTAGCACTAGCAGAGAGAATAAAAATTAAATTGGTGAAGTCAGAGTAAAGAAGAAAGAAGTGAAATTTAAATCAGGGTTACTGTCTACGTAAAGGAATGAATGCAGTGTAAGATTGGAGCGTTCCAGACACAAATTACCCTGTGAAAATATGATGTTGCGGTGATAATAGAGACCTGGTTCAGGGAAGGGCAGTACGAGATATAAATCCTTCTGGGTATAAGGTGTTGAGGAAAGAAAGAAAAGGATGGGGGAAGGTTCAATGTTGGTTAAGGAGTGCACCAAAGAGCTGGAGATAAACAAGATGTCTCAGAGGCTTCAAGGACACAATCAATTTTGTGAAAGCAAAGGAATGTAAACCATGCAATTATATTGCTTGGTGCAGTCTATAGAACCCAAAGATGTAGAAGAACAAATAGGTGGGAAAGCTACAGTGTTGCTAACAGAATGGAGTAATCATTATGGGGGACTTCAATAAATTGAGACTGAGATACTAGTAGTGCAAGGGGCAGCAAGAGGCAAGTCATCCTAGATTGTGTGCGCGCGAGAGTTTCTTACAGTTATGGGTCCAGTCCACCAAGAAATGATGGATTGTTATAACTGGTCTTTGGAAATGAGGTGAGATAAGTGGACCAAACATCGATGGGAGACAGTCTCAATGAGCCGAGATAATGGGAACTGCAGATGCTGGAGAATCCAAGATAATAAAGTGTGAAGCTGGATGAACACAGCAGGCCAAGCAGCATCTCAGGAGCACAAAAGCTGACGTTTCGGGCCTAGACCCTTCATCAGAGAGGGGGATGGGGTGAGGGTTCTGGAATAAATAGGGAGAGAGGGGGAAGGCGGACCTAAGATGGAGAGAAAAGAAGACAGGCGGAGAGGAGAGTATAGGTGGGGAGGTAGGGAGGGGATAGGTCAGTCCAGGGAAGACGGACATGTCAAGGAGGTGGGATGAGGTTAGTAGGTAGGAAATGGAGGTGCGGCTTGGGGGTGGGAGGAAGGGATGGGTGAGAGGAAGAACAGGTTAGGGAGGCAGAGACAGGTTGGACTGGTTTTGTCTCTGCCTCCCTAACCTGTTCTTCCTCTCACCCATCCCTTCCTCCCACCCCCAAGCTGCACCTCCATCTCCTACCTACTAACCTCATCCCACGTCCTTGGCCTGTCCGTCTTCCCTGGACTGACCTATCCCTTCCCTACCTCCCCACCTATACTCTCCTCTCCACCTATCTTCTTTTCTCTCCATCTTCAGTCCGCCTCCCCCTCTCTCCCTATTTATTCCAGAACCCTCACCCCATCCCCCTCTCTGATGAAGGGTCTAGGCCCGAAATGTCAGCTTTTGTGCTCCTGAGATGCTGCTTGGCCTGCTGTGTTCATCCAGCTTCACACTTTATAGTCTCAATGAGCCACCCAGTTGTGATGCTTATGGAAGAGTGGGATCTGTTAATCAGGCTACTCTTTAAGGTTCAGTCATGACAGGTTCTGTGACAACTGATATAGCCATACAGTTGTTAGAGAACAAAATGCTTTACCAAGGGGAGGGAGGAATTAAGAGCAACAGAAGTGGGACGAAGGGGACAAAGAGATAAGGGATCAACCCACCGATGTTTGATCCACTTATCTCACCTCATTTCTAAAGACCAGGTGTAACAATCCATCGTTTCTTGGTGGACTGGACCCATAGCTGTAAGAAACTCTCATTCACAAACAATCTAGGATGACTTGCCTCTTGCTGCCCCTTACACTACCAGTATCCCAGTCTCAATTTATTGAAGTCCCCCATTATGATTACTCCATAATGTTGGCAAAGGGGGACAAAGAGACCAGGGAGGGTGTTGAGAAAGGGGATGAGGCAGATCTCGGATTGTGAAAAAATGCAACTTTTGGCTTGCGGTGCTTACCCAGGCTGTAGTTTGAGCTGTGCAGTTGGGAGGCAGGGGCGATTGCCTGTACGATCTGTTGGTCTCAATCCTCTGAAGAAACTGCTGGTTTGCTCTGCGAATACACAAAGTAATTATATGTATGAGCTACAATCGGGAAATTTTAAAATGGAACGCAGTCAAAAAATCCATGTTGACTTCGAAGCTCAACCTAACTGCATTATTCCCAATATAGGCAAGACTGATCAAAACTAGGTAGGGGAACACTAAATGGGTTAGAAACAGGATTAATGCTTGAAATCAGAGCGGGTCACCGGACCCGAAACATTAACTCTGTTTTCTCCTTCATAGATGCTGCCAGACCTGCTGAGCTTTTCCAGCAACTTTTTGTTGTTGTTGTTGTTGTTAGTGCTTGAAATACTTGTTTCCAAGAGAAAAGCATCAGTTGATGGGATACCACAGACTGGAGTGAAGAGGTTTCTGGCAAAAAAATACTCTGATAGTGTTGCTGGAACATTTTAAAACCTGGACTCTGGTTTTGAGGTCTGTTTTGAATTCAGAATTTCCTGCTAATGCTGCTCATACGGAAATTACTTTAAGGAAAGGGACAGGTATTGTTGTGAATCACGAATCACAGCAATTCCTGGCTGACTCTTCACCCACTTGTCGGCTCATCCTTAGCTTCCCAGAAGTCACGAGAGGAATGGGTTTACATATAGCCTGCTAAAGGAGGTTAGGACTGGTCATAAAAGCATAAATGTATTAACAAGGTTTCCCTCAGGACATCTCCAAGCTCTAACGGGGGAGCCAAAAACATCAGTGTAAAAGATGCATTCATATTAATCTTCAGCCAGAAGTGCCGACTGGAAGATCCCTCTTGGCCTCCTCCAGAAGTTCCCAGCATCACAGACGCCAGACTTCAGCCAATTTAATTCGCTTAACATGATATCAAGAAATGGTTGAAGACACTGAACACTGCAAAGGTTATGGGCCTTGACAACACTCTGGCAACAGCACTGAAGAAGTGATCTGCAGAACTAGCCATGCCCTGAGCTAAACACTCTCACTACAGCTGCGACACCAGCATCCAAATGACAATGTGGAAAATTGCCCAATATTTCCTGTAAACAAAAAGCAGGACAGATCCAATTCAGCCAATTATTGGTTGATAATAAAATGTGAGGCTGGATGAACACAGCAGGCCAAGCAGCATCTCAGGAGCACAAAAGCTGACGTTTCGGGCCTAGACCCTTCATCAGAGAGGGGGATGGGGGGAGGGAACTGGAATAAATAGGGAGAGAGGGGGAGGCGGACCGAAGATAGGTGGAGAGGGTGTAGGTGGGGAGGTAGGGAGGGGATAGGTCAGTCCAGGGAAGATGGACAGGTCAAGGAGGTGGGATGAGGTTAGTAGGTAGCTGGGGGTGCGGCTTGGGGTGGGAGGAAGGGATGGGTGAGAGGAAGAACCGGTTAGGGAGGCAGAGACAGGTTGGACTGGTTTTGGGATGCAGTGGGTGGGGGGGAAGAGCTGGGCTGGTTGTGTGGTGCAGTGGGGGGAGGGGATGCACTGGGCTGGTTTAGGGATGCAGTAGGGGAAGGGGAGATTTTGAAACTGGTGAAGTCCACATTGATACCATATGGCCTGCAGGGTTCCCAGGCGGAATATGAGTTGCTGTTCCTGCAACCTTCGGGTGGCATCATTGTGGCAGTGCAGGAGGCCCATGACGGACATGTCATCAAGAGAATGGGAGGGGGAGTGGAAATGGTTTGCGACTGGGAGGTGCAGTTGTTTGTTGCGAACTGAGCGGAGGTGTTCTGCAAAGCGGTCCCCAAGCCTCCGCTTGGTTTCCCCAATGTAGAGGAAGCCGCACCGGGTACAGTGGATGCAGTATACCACATTGGCAGATGTGCAGGTGAACCTCTGCTTAATGTGGAATGTCATCTTGGGGCCTGGGATGGGGGTGAGGGAGGAGGTGTGGGGACAAGTGTAGCATTTCCTGCGGTTGCAGGGGAAGGTGCCGGGTGTGGTGGGGTTGGAGGGCAGTGTGGAGCGAACAAGGGAGTCACGGAGAGAGTGGTCTCTCCGGAAAGCAGACAGGGGAGGGGATGGAAAAATGTCTTGGGTGGTGGGGTCGGATTGTAAATGGCGGAAGTGTCGGAGGATGTCCAAGTTCTTTAAGGACCGCAACTTTACACCACGGTGATTGAGAACGCCCTTGACCGCGTCTCCCGCATTTCCCGCGACACATCCCTCACACCCCGCCCCCGCCACAACCGCCCCAAGAGGATCCCCCTCGTTCTCACACACCACCCTACCAACCTCCGGATACAACGCATCATCCTCCGACACTTCCGACCCTACCTCCCCACCTACACTCTCTCCACCTATCTTCTTTACTCTCCATCTTCGGTCCGCCTCCCCCTCTCTCCCTATTTATTCCAGTTCCCTCCCCCCATCCCCCTCTCTGATGAAGGGTCTAGGCCCGAAACGTCAGCTTTTGTACTCCTGAGATGCTGCTTGGCCTGCTGTGTTCATCCAGCCTCACATTTTATTATCTTGGAATCTCCAGCATCTGCAGTTCCCATTATCTCAGCCAATTATTGCCCCAGTCTACTTTCGATCATCAGTGATCGAAAGTGATAGAAGGTATCATAAACAGTGCTATCAAGCAGCACCAGTTCAGCAATAACCTGCTCATTAACACACGGTTTGAATTCCACCAGGGCCACTCAGCTTATGACCTCATTACCGCCTTTGGTTCAAATGTGGACAAAAGAGCTGAATTCCAGAGATGACATAAGAGTGACAGGCTTTGACGTCAATGTCACATTTATTGTGTTAGAGGGGTACTTCCAGATTTAGTGCATAGACCCCAGTTATTCACAACATATATCAATGATTTGGATGTGGGAATCAAATGTAATATTTCCAAATCTGCAAATGACACAATGCTCAGTGGCAATGTGTTGTCATTGAGATCTTAAGCATCTTCTGGAGGATTTGGACAGATTCAGTGGATGGGCAAGAGCTTGCAGACAGAATATAATATGGGAAAATCTGATGTTGTCCACTTTAGTAGGTACAAAGTGACCTAAATGTCCTTTTGATCAGACACTGAAGGTTAACATACAGGTGCAGCAAGCTAACTTTGATTTAGACTTAGACTCCTGACAGTGTGGAAACAGGCCCTTTGGCCCAACAAGTCCACACTGACTCTCATAGGATCCCACCCAGATTCATACCCCTATAACCCACCTAATCTACACATCCCTGAACACTATGGGCAATTTTGCATGGCAAAAGGAACATTAAACTTTTATAGTAGGAGGAATTGAGTAAAGGATAGCTATCAGAAGTTGTTTTTGCTAGAGCATCGGACGGATACCTGATAGAAGTACATAAAATAAATAGAGGCTTGGATAGGGTGGATAGTTGGATGGAAATGTCAAATAATAGAGGGCATAGGTTTAAGGTGAGAGGAGAAAGTTTAAGAGAAATGTGTGAGGCAAGTTTTTTTTTAAAACATTGAGGGTTGTAGGTCAGATGGTAGAAACAGGTATGTTAGCAACATTTAAAGGCGTTGTTGGGAGGGATTCTGAGGGAGATAATTTACAAGCATTTGGAATGGCAACATGGATTTGTGCATGGGAAATCATGTCTCACTAATGTGATCGAGTTTTTTGAAGAGGCAACAAAGAAGATTGATGAAGGGAGAGAGGTGGACGTTGTGTTTCTTGACATCTGCAAGGCTTTTCACAAGGTTCTGCATGGTAGCTGATTCATAAAGTTAGATCGCATGGAATCCAGATGAGCTAGCCAACTGGATACAAAACTGGCTTAAAGGTAGGAGACAGAGGGTGGTGGTGGAGGGTTGCTTTTCAGACTAGAAGCCTGTGGCCAGCGTTAGGCTGCAAGGATTGGTGCTGGGTCCACTGCTTTTTGTCATTTATATAAATGATTTGAATGTGAATATAGGAAATACAGTTAATAAGTTTGCAGATGACACTAAAATTGGAGGTGGAGTGGACAATGGAGAAGGTTATGTAAGAGTACAACAGGACATTGATTCAATGGGTCAATGTGTTGAGGAATAGCACATTGACTTTAATTTAGATAAATGTGAGGTGTTGCATTTTGGTAAGGCAAAGCAGGGCAGGACTTCCACATTTAATGGTAGGGCCCTGGGGAGTGTTGCTGAACAAAGCATTCAACATGCTTGTCTTCGTTGATTAGCACACTGAGTATGTGATTTGGGTCATCATGTTGTGGCCACATCATGTTGGTGAGGCCACTTTTAGAATACTATAATTCAATTCTGGCCACCCTGCTACAGGAAAGATCTTGTTAAACTTGAAAGGGTGCAGTAAAAATTTACAAGAATGTTGCTAGGATTGGAGGGTTTGAGCTATAGGAAGAGGCTAAATAGGCTGGGCTATTTTCACTGGAGCATGAGAGGCTGAGGGCTGGCCTTATTGATGTTGAGAAAATCATGAGGAGCATGGATAGATTGAATAGCCAAGGCCTTTTTCCCAGGGTACGAGAGTCCAAAACTAGAGGGCATACGTTTAAAGTGAAAGGGGGACCTTTTCTCCCAGAGAGTGGTGCGTGTTTGGAATGAACTACCAGAGGAAGTGGTAAAGGCAGATACAATTACAGCATTTAAAAAGATATCTGAACGGTATATGAATAAGGTGGTTTGGGCCAAATGCAAATGGTCCTAGGTCAGTTTAGGATATCTGTTTGGCGTGGATGAGTTGGACCGAAGGGTCTGTTTCTGTGCTGCATAACTATGACCATACAACTGTCTGACAGACATGTGAAACAGGCAGTTTGGGAAGCTTGACTCATTCAATCCTGCTGTTGAAGACTAGGCCCAGCATGTGAAAAGAATGCTTACTTTTTTGCGGAATAATGAGAATGTGCAGGCAGTTTAGAATGGCATCGTGGTCAGCACATGGTGGGCCAGCACTATTCTATGTTCTGGAAGTTGTGAATGTAGAACTCAACTGTATAGGAGTTTGTTTTGACTGCACCTGGAATACTGTATTCAATTTTGGTCTCCTCACTCAAGGAAAAATATTATTGCCATAGAGGGGATTCAACGAAAATTCACCAGAGTTGCTCCACGGTTGGCGGGAGAGTCCTGTGGAGACAGATTAGGCAAATTGGGCTTATGTTGTCGAGAATTTTGAAGAATGAGAAACTGACAAAATACTTAAAATGGACAGACTATATAGATGCATTTCAAATGCTTCCCATGGTTGGAGAGTTCAGATCAAGGACACAATCTAAAAATAAATGTGATTCATTATGGCAGAGATGAGGAGAAATTGTTTTAATCAGAGGTTTGTGAATCATCAAAATTCTATGGAAGCTCAGATTTTGGTAATGTTTAAGGTAGAGATTGATAGATTTCTAATTTTCAGCAATGTACAGGCAAGGGGGTGGGTAAAAAAGCATTTTGTAAGCATTTCTGACATCAAGCTGTTATTTGGGAAGCTTGTTTCATTTGATCCTGCTGAAGACTGGGAGCAGTATGTGGAAAGAATGTGTGTTTTTTTTTCCTGGGCAAATGACATTGGGCAGAGGTAAAGCTACTAGTAATGGTCCTGTGATAATGGGAACTGCAGATGCTGGAGAATCCAAGATAATAAAATGTGAGGCTGGATGAACACAGCAGGCCCAGCAGCATCTCAGGAGCACAAAAGCTGACGTTTCGGGCCTAGATGCTCCTGATAGCTTGTGGATCCACAGTTTTTTTTAAAAATGTTATTAGAAATCTAGCCTTCCCTGAGGCACAAGATACTAAAGATACACCTTTTCAAGAATTTACTGGTTTTGCAAAGTCTCCAAGCCTCCTTTAATTCTGAGATGCTATCAATTTTACTTGGGAGCTTGAACCATGGAAATTGGTGTTGGGATTTTGAGGTTAAGATGACTGGCAGAGGCATCTGATTTTAGTTTAACCTTAAGTGAGGTGCTGAGAAACCATTTGATGTGTGGGATTAGTGATGTGACCCTGCAAAAGTGCCGATTATTTAGCAAAGACCAACTGACCTTCAGGTACTACAACTGGCTTTGTTAGAAAATGTGGTTAAGTGGAGCTTATGAGTTGCAGAGTATTCTAATGAAATTGGACACTTTTTACCAGGCTGACTGAGCTTCAGGAACACCACTTGAGGGAAGGTAACTGTAACTTCAGAGAAACTCTAGGACAGTCCACAGAAAAACCCCAAAACCAAGCCAAGCCTTGGCCACATGGTTAATTTTTTTGAGGATCTGGGCCAACAGGTCAATATAGTTGCTGCTGGAATGTGGGCTCATGATGGCAAAAGAATCTCAATAGGTGTGAATTGAGTAAGACACCTAGTGGGCTGGTATCCAAGAGAGTACACATGCTGGCAAGCCCTCCTATGTGTGGTTCGGAACAGTTAAATTGCTTAGCAACATCCAAATCAGAATCAAGTAGTTTAAATTGTCACCCAGATTTAATGGTGATTGATATTGGCTTAGATTACAGAACCAGCTGTTACCAAAATTTACTCGGACTCCAACGCTTAGGTTTACATAAAACCTTGGCCAGGCTGCGAACCTATACTGGGGAACCCCTACAACCTAAGGGTATAACTTTGAATCAGCTGGTTCTCGTGTGACTGGAACCAGTTACCACCGACCATTGTAAAGGTTCAGGCCCAAGCTTGATGGGGCAAAATTGGTTGAAAAAGATGGCTCAACATCTTGCAATTAGTAAATGGCTGCCCAAATGAAGTTATAATTAAACACAGATTTTCTAAGGACTGGAGATGGTTTAAGGAACAGTTGTTGGGAGTGATGAGTAAATATGTCCCTCTGAGACAGGCAAGAAGGGGTAAGATAAAGGAACCTTGGATGACGAGAGCGGTGGAGCTTCTAGTGAAAAGGAAGAAGGTAGCTTACATAAGGTGGAGGAAGCTAGGGTCAAGTTCAGCTAGAGAGGATTACATGCAGGCAAGGAAGGAGCTCAAAAATGGTCTGAGGAGAGCCAGGAGGGGGCACGAGAAAGGCTTGGCAGAAGGAATCCGGGAAAACACAAAGGCATTTTACACTTACGTGAGGAATAAGAGAATGGTCAAAGAAAGAGTAGGGCCGATCAGGGATAGCATAGGGAACTTGTGTGTGGAGCCTGAGGAGGTAGGGGAAGCCCTAAATGAGTTTTTTGCTTCTGTCTTTACGAAAGAATCGAACTGTGTAGTGAATGAAACCTTTGAAGAGCAGGTGTGCATGCTGGAATGGATAGAGATAGAGGAAGCTGATGTACTGAAAATTTTGTCAAACATTAAGATTGACAAGTCGCCAGGCCCGGATCAGATTTGTCCTCGGCTGCTTTGGGAAGCGAGAAATGCAATTGCTTCGCCACTTGCGAAGATCTTTGCATCCTCGCTCTCCACTGGAGTCGTACCTGAGGACTGGAGAGAGGCAAATGTAATTCCTCTCTTCAAGAAAGGAAATAGGGAAATCCCCGGCAATTATAGACCGGTAAGTCTCACGTCTGTCGTCTGCAAGGTGTTAGAAAGGATTCTGAGGGATAAGATTTATGACCATCTGGAAGAGCATGGCTTGATCAAATACAGTCAACACGGCTTTGTGAGGGGTAGGTCATGCCTTACAAACCTTATCGAGTTTTTTGAGGATGTGACTAGTAAGGTTGATGAGGGTCGAGCTGTGGATGTGGTGTATATGGACTTCAGTAAGGCATTTGATAAGGTTCCCCATGGAAGGCTCATTCAGAAGGTCAGGAGGAATGGGATACAGGGGAACTTAGCTGCTTGGATACAGAATTGGCTGGCCAACAGAAGACAGCGTGTGGTAGTAGAAGGAAAATATTCTGCCTGGAAGTCAGTGGTGAGTGGGGTTCCACAGGGCTCTGTCCTTGGGCCTCTACTGTTTGTAATTTTTATTAATGACTTGGACGAGGGAATTGAAGGATGGGTCAGCAAGTTTGCAGACGACACAAAGGTCGGAGGTGTCGTTGACAGTGTAGAGGGCTGTTGTAGGCTGCAGCGGGACATTGACAGGATGCAGAGATGGGCTGAGAGGTGGCAGATGGAGTTCAACCTGGATAAATGCGAGGTGATGCATTTTGGAAGGTCGAATTTGAAAGCTGAGTACAGGATTAAGGATAGGATTCTTGGCAGCGTGGAGGAACAGAGGGATCTTGGTGTGCAGATACATAGATCCCTTAAAATGGCCACCCAAGTGGACAGGGTTGTTAAGAAAGCATATGGTGTTTTGGCTTTCATTAACAGGGGGATTGAGTTTAAGAGTCGTGAGATCTTGTTGCAGCTCTATAAAACTTTGGTTAGACCGCACTTGGAATACTGCGTCCAGTTCTGGGCGCCCTATTATAGGAAAGATGTGGATGCTTTGGAGAGGGTTCAGAGGAGGTTTACCAGGATGCTGCCTGGACTGGAGGGCTTATCTTATGAAGAGAGGTTGACTGAGCTCGGTCTCTTTTCATTGGAGAAAAGGAGGAGGAGAGGGGACCTAATTGAGGTATACAAGATAATGAGAGGCATAGATAGAGTCGATAGCCAGAGACTATTTCCCAGGGCAGAAATGGCTAGCACGAGGGGTCATAGTTTTAAGCTGGTTGGTGGAAAGTATAGAGGGGATGTCAGAGGCAGGTTCTTTACGCAGAGAGTTGTGAGAGCATGGAATGCGTTGCCAGCAGCAGTTGTGGAAGCAAGGTCATTGGGGTCATTTAAGAGACTGCTGGACATGCATATGGTCACAGAAATTTGAGGGTGCATCCATGAGGATCAATGGTCGGCACAACATTGTGGGCTGAAGGGCCTGTTCTGTGCTGTACTGTTCTATGTTCTATGTTCTATCAAAGGCATCAAGACCACCTTACATGTTGACCAAGGTGCAATTCTATGATCTTTGTAAGACCTACCCAGTGCCATTTGCCTTGCATGCAAGAAATAGAGGCAAACACCAGGAGGCTGGAAAGTGAAGGAATAATCAAAACTTGTAGAGTTCATAGAATGGGCAGCACTGCTCATACTGATTGTGAAGCCCAAGGGGTTGGTTTGCCTTTGTGGGGATTTCATACAAATGGTAAACTGTTTCTCTCGGTTGGATAAATACCCAACCCATTGCATAAAGGGCTTATGTGCAAAACTGGCAGGTGGAAGTGGGAGTGGGGTGTAGTGTACTATCCTTCATGAAGCTGGACATGAGCCATGCATACCTACAATTATAATTAGATCAGGATTCACAGATGTATGCTACAATTAACACCCATAAGGGCTTGCACCTTTATACAAGACTGTCTTTTAGGGATCAGCCGTGCCACTTTCCAGCAGATGATGGAGAACATTTTACCAGGTTTACCCCACATCACTATTTATCTGGGTGACATGATAATAACAATAAAGAGCATGAGGACTTGGACAGAGTACTTAAATGTGCCTCCACAGCAAGTGAATGCCCTAGGAGGGGAAAATGTGTTCCAGGCACCCAAAGTGACTTACTTGGGCTACAGAGTCAATAAAACCAGGTTACACTCTTTGGAAGATAAAATGAGGGCAATCAAAGCTACCATGGTTCCCATGTCTGTACTGGAACTTGTGTCTTTCCTTGTGTTGGTGGAATTTCCATTACAATTTGTAACCTGGCCTCCTTCCTGGCATCAGCTACTGAAAAAGAATCTGCCTTGGAAACGGTCTCGTAGTCAAGATGTAGCCTTTAGGGAAGTCAAGAAGCAGCTGTTGCTATCTAAGGTGTGTCACATTACTATCCCAAGTGAGAGGTGGTGTTGACATGTGATGCCTCCCCATGCAGTACTGAGGTAGTGTTGACTCACCAATGGCCTAATGGAAAGGAATGTTAGAAGTATACTTTCCCGGACTTTGGCTAATGCCAAACAAAGATACACCCAAATAGATAAGGAAGGTTTGGTGGTAATCTTTGTGAGAAAGTTCCTCCAATACATTTTACAGAGTATGTTTTTAATCATAATGGATCTCTGACCCCTGCTAGGCCTGTCTCTTTAGGATGGTGCTTCATGTCGAATTCTGATTATGTACAATTACAAGTTGGAACACCACCTGGGAGGCCAAGTAGCAAATGTGGATGCCTTGAAATACCTCCCTCTGGCAGATATACTACCGGTGGTATCGCCACTAGCAGAGTCCATCTGTGACTGTGGTCACAAGAAGATACTGTCCTGGTGAAACCAACTCATGTGATGGTGATGTGGGAAACAAAAGGGCCATCACAACCAGAACTGAAACTTTTCTGGACCCATAGAGACAAGATCATAGCAGAAGACAGCATATTATTATGGACCGCAAGAATGATTGATTGTCCCGAGCAAAGGTCACTGCCAGATACTGGCTGAACTCCAAGGTCATCCAGGGATTTCCAAAATGGAAACATTGGCAAGAAGTTGTGTCTGGTGGGCAGGATTGGATACTGATATAGCTGTGTTGGTGCGGCAGTGCCCAGAGTGCCAATGAGGACAAATTACTGCCAGCAGCTCCCCCCTATTCAAGGGAATGGTCAAGTAAGTGCTGGACTCAGCCCTTTCATGGGCTCGGTTTTTAATCACTGTAGTTGCCCACTCTAAGTGGAAGTGCATAGAGCTCACCACTTAAACAGGGACAATGGTTGAAAAGTTGCAAACATCTTTTGCAATACACAAACTCCCAGAATTGTTGGTCACAGACAATCAGACATTTACCAGCAGGGAATTTGAGAATTTCCTAAAATAAAAATGATATTCAGCATGTAAGGACAGCTCCTTACCATTCATTGTCCAATGATCTGGCAGAAAGAGAAGTCCAAATTTTGAAGGCACATTTTAAGAAACAGTCTACAGCTTCAGTCAATACCAAGCTGTTCCTGTTCTTCACTTAATTACAGGGATGGCTCCAGCAGAGTTGCTAATGGGAAGAAGACTCCACACCAGGTTAAGCCTGATCTTTTTAGATTAGATTAGATTCCCTATAGTGTGGAAACAGGCCCTTCGGCCCAACAAGTCCACACTGCCCTTTGGAACATCCCACCCAAATCCATCCCCCTATAACCCACACACCCCTGAACACTATGGGTAATTTAGCATGGCCAATTCACCTAGCCTGCACATCTTTGGACTGTGGGAGGAAACTGGAGCACCCAGAGGAAACCCATGCAGACATGGGGAGAACGTGCAAACTCTGCACAGACAGTTGCCCAAAGCTGGAATCAAACCCGGGTCCCTGGTGCTGTGAGGCTGCAGTGCTAACCACTGTGCCGTTTCTGAATGGGGAGTATCAGGAATGCCAATGCTGTATATAAGACTCCTGTAACAGCAAGAGGCAGTTTACTTCAAGCAGTGAAGTTTGGTGTCAAAACCACAGGAATGGCTCTGCATGGGTGGGGGGCATGGTTGACACAAGGTCATGTCCCATAATGTACAAAGTTTGGTAGGAAAGGCCACAAAGCACATGGACTACATGAAACCTTGCAAAAGTAGCACAAGCAAAATATACCCGGCCCCTCAGAACGGCCAGAAAGGTTGTTGGAACTCATGGGTTCCTCCCCCTCCACCTAGTGAAAAAACCCAAGGGTGGGATGGATATGGCAGATGCTACCACAGGAAGAATACTGGCTGAGACCACCTCACACCCAGAGGGTCTAAGAGCCAGTATATATCACCAATATTCAAGGCAGAGTTGGAGGAACCAGACCAGGTGTGAAAGCACCCCCCCCCCGCCCCAATACAGACTGAGAGGGAAAGGGATAGTGATTGGAACAAGATCAAGCAAGTGGATTTTACAGAATAACGTCCATCATGGGATCAGATTAACAGCCCCAAGCAGGGTGTCCTGGCTCAGATACAAAGTGTCAGCATTAGGTTTATTCTAGGAGCTAGCTGAATCAGTGTCCTGTATTACGTACATCTAAATATGGAGAGACTAGGTGACTACATACTGGCCTTCATGGTGTTATTTCATGGACCTTCACTGATAATTGTACAACTCCTTAGATATCGAAGCAATGCATGTTCAAGTGCAGCAGGATCTAACAATATCCAGTTTTAGGCTGACAAGTGGAAAGTGACTTTCATGCTACACAAGGATCAGACCACAACCATCTCAAACAAGAGAAACTAACCATTTTCCCCATGAAATTCAATGATACTAATCAACACATGCCTGAATAAATACAATTCCTAATCAGCAAGCAGCTCAATGCCATCAGGACACCAACTGTTGACTGATCAGCACCATATTCACAAAGATCCACTCTTTTCACTACTGACACTCACTTTACACTTGGGTTCAAAATTCAAAATAGATCCCAGTGAGAGCGAGATAAAATGACAAGAGAAGTCAATTCGGTCATTGAACACTTTGGAATTCCATCAGCAATCTGCACTCTGGTTAGGGTTTAGGGTTGAACTAAGTGAAGAATGGGATTTGAATTGATAGCACCATTAGATTACAGAAGCAGAATTAGGCTATTCAGCCCACCAAGTCTGCTTCACCATTCGCTTTATGGCCGATTATATTTCTCAATCCTCATTCTCCTGCCTTCGCCCAGTAACCCTTGATCCCCTTACTAATCAAGAATCATTCTCTGTCCTAAATGCACTCTGTCTTCTGTGGCAATGAGATCCACAGATTCACAACTCACTGGCTGAATAAAATCGTTCCCGTTTTAGTTCTAAAGAGTTGTCCCCTCACTTCAAGTCAGTGACCTTGAGGCCTAGTCTCTAGCCATTTTCTCCACATCAACTCTATTCATGGCTCTCAGTATTCCATAAGATTCAGAAACTTAACCTCCTCATCTGTCTCGACTTGCCTGAGTACAGATTCAGAACCCTCAAAGCTCCTCACATGAGAAGCCATTATCCCAGGCTCATTTTTGTAAACTTCTACTGCCAAGACCAGAAAATCCCTCCTTAGATATGGGACCAAAACAGCTCAGTATTCAAAATGCAATCTGACCACAGGCTTGTACAGCTTCAGCAGTACATCCCTGGTCATGTATTCTAGCCCTACTTGAGATTCTTTATAGAACATAGAACATTACAGCACAGTACAGGCCCTTCGGCCCTCGATGTTGTGCCGACCTGTCATACCGATCTGAAGCCCATCTAACCTACACTATTCCATGTACGTCCATATGCTTGTCCAATGATGACTTAAATGCACCCAAAGTTGCCGAATCTACTACCGTTGCAGGCAAAGCGTTCCATTCCCTTACTACTCTCTGGGTAAAGAAACCACCTCTGACATCTGTCCTATATCTTTCACCCCTCAATTTAAAGCTATGCCCCCTCGTGCTCGCCATCACCATCCTAGGAAAAAGGCTCTCCTTAACCACCCTATCTAACCCTCTGATTATTTTATATGTTTCAATTAAGTCACCTCTCAACCTTCTTCTCTCTAATGAAAACAGCCTCAAGTCCCGCAGCCTTTCCTCGTAAGACCTTCCCTCCATACCAGGCAACATCCTAGTCAATCTCCTCTGCACCCTTTCCAAAGCTTCCACATCCTTTTTATAATGCGGTGACCAGAACTGTACACAATACTCCAAGTGCGGCCGCACCAGAGTTTTGTACAGCTTCACCATAACCACTTGGTTCCAGAATTCGATCCCTCTATTAATAAAAGCTAAAACACAGTATGCCTTCTTAACAGCCCTGTCAACCTAGGTGGCAACTTTCAAGGATCTGTGTACACGGACACCAATGAATAATAATATCACATTTGTCTTCCTAACTGCAAGTTGAACCTGCATGTTAACCTGAAGAAGTCCAAATTCAGGATTCTCTTCGTCCCTTCATGCTTCAAACTTCTGAAGCCTTTTCCCATTTAGAAATTAGTCTACACCTTTTTTATTCTTCCTACAAAAGTGCATAACCGCTCTCTTTTTCCACATCTTTGCCCTGGTGGATGGAATACGATGTGGAAAAAGAGAGAGATCTCCTAGTCTGTCTAAGTTCTTCTGCAGCCTCTCCACGTCCTCAATACTTATCCCTTCAGCTATCTTTGCATCAACTGCAGACTTAGAAAGAATACTCTCCTTTCCTTCACCAGATGATTAATGTATTATAATATGAATAGTTGTGGTCCCAGCACTGACTGCTGTGGAACTCCACTAGTCACTGGTTGTCACCATAGCAAAGACCTTATTAGCCCCACTCTCTTCCTTCTGCCGGTACTGTGCCCCGACACCACGGGCTCTTTATCTTAATTAGCAGCCTCTTGTGCAGCACCTTATCAAAGACCTTCTGGAAATCCAAATATATCACATCCACCGGCTCTCCATTGCTTGTCACAACCTCAAAGAATTCTAACAAATCTGTCTGGCATTACCTCCCGTTGATGAAGCCAAACTGTTTTAGCCTTATTTTACCATGCTCATCTAAGTACTCTGCATTCTCATTGTTATTAACGGACTCTTAAAATCTTATCAATACCTGAAGTCTGGCTAACCGAACTTTGTATTCTGGTCTTCTGCCTCTCTCCCTTCTTAAACATTAGCTATTTTTCTAATCCTCGAGGACCCTCCCTGATGGCAATGATTCTGCAAAGAACACCACCAATGCTACCACAATCTCCTCAGCCATCTCCTTCAGAACTTGGGGGTGTAGTCCATCTGGGCCCAGTGAATTTATTTGCGTTCAGACTTTTCAGCTTCCCAAGCAACTTCTCCTTCGTGACAACCACTGCACTCATCCCTGTCCCTTGGCTCTTGAAGTTCTGAGCACAGCCAGAGATATGATGACTGAACTGGTATATTCATAGGATAATACTGCATGGAAATGGGCCCTTAGGCCCAAACTGGTCCGTGCTGACAATGGTGCCCACTCAGCCAGTTCCAATTACCTGCATTTGGTCCATAACCCTCTAAACTCTTCTCATGCATGTATCTATCCTAATGTTTTTTAAATGTTGCTACTGTACCTGCCTCAGTCACTTCCTTTGGCAGCCCATTCCATATACACACCAGTCTCTGCGTGAAGTCGTCGCCCCTCAGGTCCTTCTCAAATCTCTCTGCTCTCATCTTAAACCTGCGCCCTCCAGTTTTCAATTCTCCAGCCCTGGGAAAAAGACTATATGCATTCATCCTATCTATGCCCCTCATGATTGTATACACTGCAGTAAGGCACCCCTCATTCTCCTACATTCCAAAAAACAAACTTCTGCCGTTCTCTTCTGCCATTTCCACAATTGCCTGAACACGTAATGGGGTAAATGGGAGGTAATGATTATGTAGTCAAACAGAATGCTACAGAAGCTGACAGCCACTAGTCTTCACCATTCAAGCATTGTCCGAGTTTGAATGGGCCTCTCAAGGTGACACTGTCCATCAGCTAAACCCCAGCACATTCAGCTGAACATCACAAACCACTTTTGGGGATGGGACTGGTATTAGGTTCCCACAGGTCCCCTGAGGATTTTGTTTGACAGCTTCAAAAGTATCAAATGTCTGTTGCAGTATGAAGCTGGCTGTTAAATCTGAAACTCACTGCTGGTGTTCTGCTTGGAGCTGAGTTTTTCTCTGTGCCTCCTGTTGTCTCTGCTTCTCCAGGAGCTTAGTGGCTTTTTCTCGCTGAATCTCCTTCCTCTTCTGATATTCGAGCTCTTCAGCTTCTTTCCGTTTGCGATTATAGTCTTCTTTCTTAGCCTGCAGAAGGAAAAAAGCAGTTTAATATGAAATGTTCAATCTGGGCATGAATTAGGTGAAAAGGGTACAGGCTCCTTTTGTGATACAGGAGTGAGAGGTGGCTGTGGGTATGTATGAGCATCCTTGATGTGTGTAAAAGGTATTGGCGTATACAGTTTTGGACATAAGCATACAGAATGGGTGAGGGGCACAGGCTGTGTGGAATTTAGAGGTACTGGCTAATTGTGAAATATTGGAGTAAGAAGTGCATGAGATACTGGGGAACGGGTGAGCATGCGATACAGGGCAAGCCAGATATTAGATATTGGGGTGCAGGCTGAATGTGGATATTGGGGACATGTTAGCTTTGGGATTTTTGGGTCTGGCTAGATATGGGATACTGCAGGAAGTGGTTAGCGAGAGAGATGGAGTTCAAGCTGGATGTGGGATAGAGGGATGAAAGCTGAATATGTGATATTGAGTTGGAGACTGGCAATGTGGTACAGATCTACAGGCTGGGAATGGTTTGTAGGGTGTGTGGGGGTGACCCACACCTGTCCAAAAAAGTGACCTGTTCCTGCCTATACTAAATGGCCCATGCCTGCTTGCAAAATGGCAGACAGAAACTACGTAAAACTAAACATCCTGCTCGCACAAAACATAACGGTACCATTGAACAGGACTACTCCAAGATCAGTAAAGGGGCCCTGCAAGCAATCATCTTAGATAGGTCTGATAAAAAGATAGCTAAGGATAGCCAAGCAATGTATTCCAGCTTCATTAATGAAATGAGACAGTAAGGGCTGCAGATGCTAGAAGCTAGAGTCAATAAATGTGGAGCTGGAAAAGCACAGCTGGTCAGACAGCATCTGAGGAGCAGGAAAGCCAATGTTTCCAGCTGAAACCCCTCATCAGGACTGGGGAAGGGGAGTCCAGAAATAAAGAGGGAGGGTGGTAGGGCTGGGCGAGAGTAGGTGAGATGGAGATAGTTGGATGCAGGTAGGTGGTTATTGTGGTTGGTCAGTGGGAAAGGTGGAGATGATAGGTGAGTCAGGAGATGGACAAGTTGGGGGTGGAGAAATCTTTAAGCCCATGAAGTCAATATTAAGGCCAACGAGTTATTACCTCCCAAGGCAAAATATCAGGTGTTGTTCCTCCAGTTTATGTTTGGCCTCACTCTAATATTGGAAGAGGACAAGGATGGACATGTCACCTGGGGAGTGGGAGGGGGAGTTAAAGTGGATGGCAACAGGGAGGTCAGGTTGGTTGGTGTGTGCAGAGCACAGGTGCTCTGCGAACCAGTCCCCTAGTCTGCGTTCCTTTGCCGACCCCTTCTCCCAACTCCAGCAAACTCCATCTTCCAGGACACTCCGTCTTGGCCACCTAAGCTCCCTCAACCTCTTCATCTCCAACAGCGACAGCAACATCAATCACCAACTCTCTGACATTTCCTGCTATCATCCCCTCAATCATGACCCCATTTCTGATCATCGACAACACCATCACCTTGGGATATCTCCTATCCATAGCCTTCAACCTGATAATTCCCCAATCCTGCCTCTATCTCCTTCCCAAAATCCACAAACCCGACAGCGTCAGTCCGCCCACTGTCTCTGCCTGCTCCTGCCCCACTGAGCTCATCGCCTCCTACCTCGACTCCATTCTCTCCCCTTTGTCCAGGAACTCCTCACATTTGGGACATGACCCAGCCCGCCATCTTTTCCAAAAGTTTCAATTCCCTGGCCCCCAATACCGCATCTTCACCACGGATGTTCAGTTCCTGTAGATCTGTATTCCCCATAAGGATGGCCTAAAAGCCCTCCACTTCTTTCCTCACTTGGTGAAACTAGTTCTCACCCTCAACAAATTTTTCCTTTGATTTCTTCCATTTCCTGCAAGCACAGGCATGGCCATATACACCCGCACGGGCCCAAGCTATGCCTGTCTGTAAGGTTTTGGAGTAGATATGCCTGCCTCTTTGTAGTGGAGATGATGTGGAGGTGCTGGTGTCTAAAATTTGATGTTTATTTGAAGATGAGAAGTGGAGGCGTGGGTAAGATCTTGATGAGATCATTGATAATGTGTTGAAGGCAGAGAAGAACATGGCATTGTTTCTCCACTCCTCAGCAGTGGTGTGACCCTTTGATCTTTTCCGTATAAATTCTGTGTTTGATATCACCTCTCTCACCAACATCTGAAGTATGAGTGAGGTTCTGAAAGCTTGTGTTTACAAATAGTTCAAACAGGTTTATAACCTGGTGTCATGTGATTTGTGACCTGGCCTCTTAGTGGGACTCGTGGAACAGTCCTTCATCAATAACCACAGCAGCACTGTCGCTCATCTCTTCCTCTGCCACATTAATGACTGTATTGGCGCTGCCTTGTGCTCCTGCGAGGAACTGAACCTTTCATCAACTTAGTCAACGCCTTCCACCGTGCCCTCAAATTCTCAGGTCCATTTCTGACACCTCCCTCCCCTTCTTGGTCCTCTCTGTCTGTCTCCAGTAACCGACTCACCACCGATATCCATTTCAAATCCACTAACTCCCAAAGTTACCTCCACCATACCTCCTCTCGCCCATCCTGTGAGTATAGGATAGAATTTTTACAATTCCTCTGCTTCCGCTGCATCTTCGCCCAGGATGAAGCGGTCTTCTCTGGGACTTTCCAGATATCCTAGTACTTTAGGGACCATAGTTCCGCCTCCTGTTATTAAGGAAGCCCTCAACCGAATCTGCCCCCTTTTCCCATCGTTCAGCCCTCAAACCCTCCTCACCCCCCCCCCAACAACAGTAAGGAGAGAGTCCACTTAATCCTCTCAAATCACCCCATCAACCTCCTAATACAACGCGTTGTCGTCTGACATTTCTGCCACTTAATCAGACCCCACCACCAAAAAGATATTCACACCTGCAGCCCTGTCCACTTTCCGCAGGGACTGTTCACTCTTACTCCCTTATCAGCTCCACACTACCCCCCAACCCCCCAACTCCTCCCCACAACTGGTATCTTTCCCTGCAACTGCAGGAGGTGCTACACCTGTCCTCTCACTTCTGTTAAAGGCCCCAAACAATCCTTCCAAATCTGGCACTTCATCTAATCTCATCTACTCCATCAGTTGCTCCAGTGTGGACTTCTCTATAGCAGGGAGACCAGACGCAAACTCCGGGACTCGTTTGTATGCACCAACCAGCCTGACCTTCCGGTTGCCATGCACTTTAACTATGCCCTCCCACTCCCCTGGTGACAGTCCATCCTTGGCATCCTCCACTGTCAGAGTGAGGGCAAGTGTAAACTGGATGAACAACACTGATGCTTACAGCCCTTATTGACTTTACCTTGTTAACTTCACCAGCTTCAACATCTCTCCATCTCCAACCTATCCACTCCGCCCTTCCTACTGACCAACCACAATAACCGTCCACTGCATCCAACTATCTCCATCGCGCCTACTCAGTCCCCTCCCTCTCCCCAGTCCTATTGAAGGGTTTTAGCCCAAAACATCAACTTCCCTTCTCCTCAGATGCTGTTTGACCTTCATTTATGAAAGGATGATTGTCCCAGTAAATGAATAATACCAGGCAGGAATCTCAGCCTAAGAACCAGCCAAATTAACTCCCTAAGCAGCTGCAAATGCTGCTAAAATTATTTTGTAGTAAATAGTTTCTTTGAAGTCACTTGCAATATTAAGAAATGGGTTGCAGTTAAAGATTCTTCAGATAATCATAGAAGTAGGTTTCAACATAAAGGAAACATACAACCAAAGTATAATACAAGCATTCGGAAAAAAAAATACTTAAACCTAGATGTAAAAGTTAATTAGTCTTAAGAAATGCCTTATATGCTGAACAATATGGATTGTTCACAGCCCATTAATTACAAAGTGCTAACAGTATAAGTAGCTGCATAATTTTACACGTTATAACTAACTTTATAACAGAAATTAATCTTATTGCAATTTGTTGAACTTTTACATATATAATTGAGACAGAGGAATAAGTGAATTTGATAAAGATAAGCACATGAAATACAATTCAAGCTCTCCTCAGAGATAAGGAAGCCTGAGACAGATCTGATGGAGTATAGTCAATAACTTAGGAATGTGAATGAATAGGATGTATAGAAAGGTCCCAAGGCCTGGGGACTACAATGTCTGTGAAATGCCACAAAATCATGGGAAGGTGGGGCTAATATAGGAATGCCCATCATTGATTAGTTATCCCACGGAATTGGGTGTGTGGTTTAAGGGGGAAGGACAGTGACAATGCTGTACTTAATCATTGTAACACAAAATGAATAAGAATGCTGCATTTCGCTGTGAAGATCAGGGTGTGTAATTGATTGCTCTTCTGATCTGAGCCAAAGATTAAGGGGAAAAATTGCTTACTCATGTTGAGACCAGACTTGGGGAAGATCCTTTGGCTTCTTTCCCTGCATCAACCGGTTTCTGCTTGAATAAAAGTCTTCCATGTGCCTGAATCCTGCCCAAGAGCTTATGGTAAAGAGGGGACCATGAGTCCTGGTGCCAGAGAGTGTGGGTAAGGAGTCACTGGAAGTCTTGGACACCAGTGAATTGTGAAAAACGAAGAGTGAGGCATGGTGCCTTCATCACAAAAGCCATGTGGTAAAAAAGGAATTGAAAATCCTTGGGCAAAAAATAGTAACAATGAATAGAAGCAGGCCTAGTTGGGAGGGAATCTGGCAGAATGGCAGAGAAGGACTGGGGAAAAACCGACTGGGATCCAGACCAGTCCATGCGCAGACGGTGTTTTAAAACAAAAGCCAGAGACCAAGTGCAGTAGCCATAAGTGAGAAGGAGAGACAGGAAGACCTACTCTGCTAGTTCACTGAAATTTGTAGCAGGGTTAACTCTGTGGTCTGGTTTGAATGCACCTTTGCTCGTTGGTTGCTAATGTCATCTTGTGCAACTTGTGTGTTTTTGTTCCCTGGATCTTCAGATCTAGGGGAGGCATTGAAGCTAATCTGCATTTTGGGAATGTACAGTGATTTAAAAGTGTAGTGTGCCAGGGTAAGTCTGGGACTTGAATGGTTAATGCGATGTCAGTTTAGGAAACTGTCAGTGGTTGTGCTAAGCACAAGTCTGCAGTGAAATGTTGATTTAAAAAGTTGGTTTGTAAAGCTTGGTAAAAATGTAAGATAACAAGGTGTGGAGCTGGATGAATACAGCAAGCCAAGCAGCATCGGAGCAGCAGGAAGGCTGACATTCCGGGCCTAGACCCTTCTTCAGAAAATGTTTCTGAAGAAGGGTCTAGGCCCGAAACATCAGCCTCCCTGGTCCTCTGATGCTGCTTGGCTTGCTGGGTTCATCCAGCTCTACACCTTGTTATCTCAGATTCTCCAGCATCTGCAGTTCCTGCTATCTCGGTAAAAATTTACCTTTTTTTAGAATTGGCTCTATGTTGTCTTTGAATTTTGTAAATTTTGATTTCAGAAATTACCATGTTTGGAATTTCATTTACTGGCCAGAAATGAACATCCAAATACTGTTTTAACACAAGTGAATCTTTAAGAATGGATGATAAGATTTGCTCCTCTTAAATGTATTGTGATGCAAGAATATGCAAACAGTAGGAAATTTGGAATCTTGGAAATGCAATTCTCTTTGAACAAAATTCTAATACTACGTTCTAAAATCTCAGATATTTGATAGATGAATTAGAAAAAGTAAACTTAATAGAGGTGTTTTATTTCTTAAAAACTGTAACATTTACTTTCTTGCAGGACAGGGAAATGATGGATGATGTAATTATGTGTGAGTTTATACCCCACTTCCTTTTTACATCTGTAGATCAATACTAATATTAACCCATTCTGCTTGACATAGAATGGATGGATACTTTTAGAAATTAAGTTCATGTACGATGTCATTTTACTGTTCTTGGGTGAAGTAATCTGTGGATAGAGCACTGGTTGATTAAAAACAACATCACACACAAATTAATAAAGTACTCAGTTGGGCTATTAAGGCAAAAAAACAACCAAGGGAATAGTAAGAAACTAGCAGCAGTTGTCACAGGGAGCACAAACAGACAGGGAGCCTGCCCAAAACAACTAAAGGAGAGAGTGTTTCACGTGCAATAAGGGAAGACATTTTGCCAAACATTGTCCTAGTAAAACCATTAATTGTGAGAACTGTGGGGGGTGGGGGCGGTGAAATAAAACTACTGGTTTCTCTCCCATCCACCCCCTGACCCTGGGAAGCAGGCACGGACAGGGACCAATACAGAAACAGGGAAATCCCAGCCGGTTGCTGCTGGCAACAGATAGTAATGCAAGCCAGCTGTAGAATTCCACCAGAAAGAAAAAAAAAGTTACTGTTAAAGGGGTAAGGCATCTCCTAGGACTATTTAACTATTGCAGCAGCTCTGTAGAAAATTACAGCAAACTAGCCAGATCCCTATGAGACCTTACCAAAGTCAGGGGGTGGGGGCTAGCTCATAGAAGATTGCATGGGGACCTGAGCAGGAGACAGCCTTTGTCAATATCAAACAGACTCTGGCTCCTGCACCAGCAATAGGACTCCCTGATCTGAAAAAGCCTTTTCTTCTCTTTTGCAGAGAAAGCAATGGCAATCAATCCACAGTACTGTTAGAGTTTTGGAGACAAGCTCCGGTCTGTGGGATACTACTTGGGAAAAATAGATCCGGTCACGAGGGGACAACACTTGTGTGTTCGAGCCATCCAATTCGCTACCTAAGCACTAATGACATCCTCCCCCTTGACACAACCAGGGATGATGATATTATGCTCTCCACATAGCATAGTCCAGTTATTGGAAGCTGGCAAATTGTCTTTACGCTTAGTCAGCATGTCAAATGGGAAGCTGCACTGTTGTCAGGAGACAAACATGTGCAAGTGGTTATAGTTACTAGGGAGAACCCAGCAAACTATGTGAATCAGGAAGGAGAGCCATATGATTGTATCCCCTACTTATGGAGCAGGAAGAGAAGAGACAAGGTCGAGTTAATGGCTCTTCCTTACAGGGGCCAGATGTGAATTGCATGGTTGTAGATGGAGCACAGAAGTATTATGATTGTGATGCTTGGACAGGGTGGGCCGTGGTTATTTGAAAGAGGCTTTTAGCAGGAGAGTGGACAGAAGGATGTTACTCCACCCAGGTAGCTGGACTAAAAGCACTTACTGCAGCCCCGGAGTTAGGGAGAGGACAAAGGGTTAACATCTACACAGACAGTAGGAGTGTCCAGTGTGTTCAGGAGGGTTTCCTGACACAGTATGACGAAGGGCCGACACGAGGCGAGGCCACATTGGATCTGGTACTGGGTAATGAACCAGTCCAGGTGTTACATTTGGAGGTAGGTGAGCACTTTGGTGCTAGTAACCACAATTTGATTACATTTACTTCAGTGATGGAAAGGGATAGATAGATATATACCAAAGGGCAACAGTTACAGCTGGGGGAAAAGGCAATTATGAGGCAATTAGGCAAGATTTAGGATGCATAGGATGGGGAAGGAAACTGCAGGGGCTGGGCACAATTGAAATGTGGAGCTTGTTCAAGGAACAGCTACTGCGTGTCTTTGATAAGTATGTACTGTCAGGCAGGGAGGAAGTGGCCAAGCGAGGGAACCATGGTTTACTAAAGAAGTTGAATCTCTTGTCAAGAGGAGGAAGGAGGCTGATGTAAAGATGAGGCGTGAAGGCTCAGTTAGGGTGCTTGAGAGTGACAAGTTAGCCAGGAAGGACCAAAAGAAAGAGCTAAGAGGAGCTAGGAGGGGACATGAGAAGTCTTTGGCAGGTAGGATCAAGGAAAACCCTAAAGCTTTCTATAGGTATGTCAGGGATAAAAGAATGACTGGAGTAAGATTAGGGCCAGTCAAAGACGGTAGTGGGAAGTTGTGCGTGGAGTCCAAAGAGATGGGAGAGACGCTAAATGAATATTTTTTGTCAGCATTCATAAAGGAAAAATACAATGTTGTTGAGGAAAATACTGAGATATAGGCTATTAAACTTGACGGGATTGAGGTTCATAAGGAGGAGGTGGTAACAATTCTGCAAAGTGTGAAAATAGATAAGTCCCCTGGGCCAGATGGGATTTACCCTAGGATTCTCTGGGTAGCTGGGGAGGACATTGCAGAGCCTTTGGCTTTGATCTTTATGTTGTCATTGTCTACAGGAATAGTGCCAGAAGACTGAGGGATAGCAAATGTTGCCCCCTTGTTCAAGAAGGGGAGTAGAGACAGCCCTGGTAATTATACACCAGTGAGCCTTACTTTGATTATGGGTAAGATGTTGGAAAGAATTATAAGAGATAGGATTTATCTTGAAAGGGATAAATTGATTAGGGATAGTCAACACGGTTTTGTGAAGGGTAGGTCGTGCCTCACAAACCTTATTGAGTTCTTTGAGAAGGTGCCTAAATTGGTAGATGAGGGTAAAGCGGTTGATGTGGTATATATGGATTTCAGTAAAACGTTTGATAAGGCTCCCCACGGTAGGCTATTGCAGAAAATTTGGAGGCATGGGATTGACGGTGGTTTAGTGGTTTGGATCAGAAATTGGCTAGCTGTTATGAGACAGAGGTGATAGTCGATGGGAAATGTTCTTCCTGGAGTTCAGTTACTAGTGGGGATCAGTTTTGGGGCCACTGCTGTTTGTCATTTTTCTAAATGACCTGGATGAGGGTGTAGAAGGATGGGTTAGTAAATTTGCAGATTACACTAAAGTCAGTGGAGTTGTAAATAGTGCGGAAGAATGTTGCAGGTTACAGAGGGACATTGATAAGCTGCAGAGCTGGGTCGAGAGGTGCAAAATTGAATTTAATGTGGAAAAGCGTGAGGTGATTCACTGTGGAAGGAGTAACAGGAATAGAGTGTACTGGGCTAATGGTAAGATTCTTGGTAGTGTGGATAAGCAGAGGGGATCTCTGTGTCCATGTGCATAGATCCCTGGAAGTTGCCACCCAGGTTGATAGGGTTGTTAAGAAGGTGTACAGTGTGTTAGGTTTTATTGGTAGAGAGATTGAGTTTCAGAGCCATGAGGTCATGTTGCAGCTGTTCAAACTCTGGTGTGGCCACATTTGGAGTATTGCGAACAGTTCTGGTCGCCGCATTAATCGGAAGGATGTGGAGGCATTGGAAAGGGTGCAGAGATTTACCAGAATGTTGCCTGGTATGGAGGGAAGGTCTTATGAGGGAAGGTCTTATGAGGAAAGGCTGAGGGACTTGAGGCTGTTTTCATTAGAGAGAAGGAGGTTAAGAGGTGACTTAATAGAGACATACAAGATGATCAGGGGATTAGATAGGGTGGACAGTGAGAGCTTTTTCCTCGGATGGCGATGGTTAGCATTGGGGGGGGGGGGCATAGCTTTAAATTGACGGATGATAGATATAAGACAGATGTCAGAGGTAGATTCTTTACTGAGAGAGTAGTTAGGACGTGGAATGCCCTGCCTGCAACAGGCATGTCGCCAACTTTAAGAGCATTTAAATGGTCATTAGATAAACATTCAGATGATAATGGAATAGTGTAGGTTAGGTGGGCTTCACATTGGTTTCACAGGTCGGCGCAACATCGAGGGCTGAAGAGTCTGTACTGCGCTGTAATGTTCTATATTCTATGTCTTCAGTTTAGTCCATGACAACATGATGGCATGGGCAAGGGGAGGTTAGGTTACCTCGAGTGATAGTGCAATTCAGCACGAGGGCTTAGTCAAAGACCTAGTGGCCACAGCTACTGAACTGAAGGAAGCAGCAGTGACCTACAGCAAAAGCACACAAAGATTCCGACACCAGACCAAAGAAGAAACAACTATGCAAAAGCAATGTTCGAACAGGAAGTGATGACAGAAGCTGTGAGAGAACAAGAAGCCAAAGATAATAAATGGAACATTTTAAATTTACAAGCAGCAGCTAGCTCGGATGAAAAAGCAGGATAGATTAAAGACAGGGCAGTGTTAGGACCAGATGATATTTGGAGAAAGGAAGTCAAAGTGGTAGCTCCCACATTCTGCCAACAGAACCTAAGCAAAGTTTACCATGGCTTAGCACTCATAGGGAGGGATAAAATGATGATGCTGATATCTAATTGCTGGTGGTGAAAAGACATGGCTAGATTTTGCCAGAGATGCACTGCATGTGTTCAGACAGAACCAGGACAGGGAATTAAAATCAAAATCAGCCATCAGCTCTGTCCACATGGATCATGACAACACCTTTAAATGGATTTTGTTTCTGCTGATGGGTGAGTCCAGAACCAGGAGGACACAGTTTAAAAATAAGGGGTAGGCCATTTAGAACAGAGTTGAAGAAAAACTTCTTCACCTAGAGAGTGGTGAATATATGGAATGCTCTGCCCCAGAAGGCAGTGGAGGCCAACACTCCAGATACTTGCAAGAAAGAGATGGATAGAGCTCTTAAAGATAGTGGAATCAAGGGTTATGTGGATAAGGCAGGAACAGGATACTGATTGTGGATGATCAGCCATGATCATAATGAATGGTGGTGCTGGCTTGAAGGGCCGAATGGCCTACTCCAGCATCTATTGTCTATTGATTTTATAGGACCACTCCCACAATAAGAAATTCTGCCTGATCATGGTCGACCAGTTTACCAGATGGGTAGAAGCTTGCCCCACAAAGAACTGTACTGCAACTTCTATGGCAAAAACACTGGCAGCTGAAATAATATCTAGGTGGAGATCTTCCTTACAACTGGACTCAGACCATGGGACCCACTTTACAGCAAGTACCTGAAGAAGGCATGTAAACTTTGGGACTAAGGTATCAAATCCCCTACCACCCGAGAGAGCTCGGGCATGAAGAGAGAATGAATAGAATGCTGAAAAATGCTCTGACAAGGCAATGATAGAAGGGGTTAAATGGGTCTGTTATCTACCAGCCATTCTGATGGTCCAGAAGGCAATGGAGTTGGGCAACAAGGTGGCTGAGATCTCTGGGGATGTCCCAGGACCTAATCACTAGGGGAACAGAATGGACCAACAGCAAGGGACAAGTCTGGGATTACATGAAATCCTTCTGTAAGCATTTACACATACTTCACAGACAGGCACAAGACCAGCAGCTCGTCAAGGACTGCAAGTCTGAGTGGCTGCCCAGGACAAACAGAAAATGCCAGCCCCAAGATCAAGGGTCCTCGTGAAAATAATCCCAAACAAGGGAGCCTTGTCCCCTGATGGGAGGGGCCTCATGAGGTAATATGACCAGGTAACAGAAGCATACTTATTATTAAAAACAGAACTGGTAATCCTACACAGTTAAGGGTACGTAAGTGTTAATAGTGTAACAGTCCAGCCTGCTAGTCTGGTAAGCTCGCTCTCTGTCTGTCTTTCCCTGTTGGAGGTTTTAAAGTGCCCTCATCTGTGAGCACCAACAAACAGCAGGAACAGGATCCTTGACCCCAGGATGACAACCGGGGTAGATTAAGATTGCACGTAAATTTGTGTGATATGGTTGCGCGGTGAAAACTTTAAGAATATTGCTGAAATTAGCATAAGTATGAAAATGTTAAGTGTCTGTGAGCTTCTCAATGCTGATCTCATCAAGGGTGATAGGGGAGTAGAGAAGAGAGAGTTGAACACATTTTTATACTTATCTTGCATGTATCAAAAAGACATAACATGTCCAGTTACTGGGTCTGTACACATATCCTCCTCATACATTGTAACGGAGAGACACCAGTGTGATCCCTTTTAACACCTCGGACCTAGCTGAATGGGTATGGAGGCAGAATAGTTCAGGGCAGAGGGATAGAGACGGGTGGCCTACCAATGGTGAGAGGTACTTAGTAAGGACTGATTGAGATAGAGCACAATGGAAACCAGCAGGATATAACCTGGCCACTTTTGCAGGATGGTACCCACCCAACTACAAGACCACCCCACTTCATCACATTCACTAGCACAACAGGAATAGGGAGGCCTGGCAGCTTGGTCTGCTTGGCAAGGGTTGAAAACCAGGGAAAGGGAACGCCCGTGGGATTTAGTAACTACCCAGATTTATGACACCACATTTAATGAACTAAAAAGTTGAGATAACACATACATAGTAATAACAACAAAAATTATTATTTCCTGGGCAATGGACATCCCCAGGGATCCCAGACACCCTGTTGCCCAACTCCATAGGATTGGCGATGTGGTTTATATGAGTTTGTTCATTTTTTTTCAGATATGGTCAGCCAAATCAGTAATTTTCTCCAAGTTTACAGGGATGTACATACAGCCCTCCTTTCTGATGACAGCACACATACCCGTTTTCTTAGCTAGTACCATGTCAAGGGCAATTAAGTTTTGCAATGCCGTGGTTCATATGGTGACCATTTTTGCATTTACCTTGTCCAGGGCTTGTGGGGTATCATTGGCCACTTATTCTAAGACTACAGCCAAATTGATAGATCCTCTGGCTAACTTGGCTGTACTGTACCTGGGTATCAATATGGCCGAGAACCTCGCTGTTTCTGAAATTGCACATTTGATGCACCACATGATATTCCTCCCGGAGAAGATACGAAGGCAGCACAACAGTACCACGTAACTCAGGTAACATGACACTGTCCAGAGTGTTGGTAGCCAGGGTAAGGTCTGTGTCTGAATACACAGAAGGTGCTGTTGTACGGGTCAATTCAATGATCGCCTCTGGGTCCCAGCACTGTTGGAAAGTTCCCTTATTCATGTGGTTCTTGAAGGTCAACAGGTTAGGGCCAACCTGTGAAAGGAGAGACGTGTTTGGGGTTCCCTTGGTCAAGAAGGATATACTGACGGGTACTGGGAGAGGAACTGAATTGCTCTAGATGTGGTTCGAGCTGAGAAAAGGGGTATGGGGGTTGCAATTAGTTTAAATTGTTATAAAATTCATTATAACATGTAAAATTATAGAGATACCTACTGTTAGCAGTTGGTAATTAATGAGCTGTGAACAGTCTGTTTTAGTCAGGGCATAAGAGAAGGCATTTCTTTCACATCCAGGTTTAAGTATGTTTTTCTTAATGTTTGCATTATACTAATGAGAGCAGCAGGAAAGCTGACGTTTTGGGTCGAGACCATTCTTCAGATGCTGCCTGGCCTGCTGTATTCATCCAGCTCTACACCGTGTTATCTCAGATTCTCCAGCATTGGCAGTTCCTACTATAACTCCCTTAGCTAATAAAATGTGAGGCTGGATGAACACAGCAGGCCAAGCAGCATCTCAGGAGCACAAAAGCTGACGTTTCGGGCCTGGACCCTTCATCAGAGAGACATGTCTCTCTGATGAAGGGTCCAGGCCCGAAACGTCAGCTTTTGTGCTCCTGAGATGCTGCTTGGCCTGCTGTGTTCATCCAGCCTCACATTTTATTATCTTGGAATTCTCCAGCATCTGCAGTTCCCATTATCTCTGATAGCTGTTGCTTTTTGCAGCTGCTAAAGTTATTTTGCGGTAAATAATCGTTTCTTTGAAGTCAATCACAATATTAAAAAATAGCTTGTAGTTAAAGATTCTTCAGATAACCACAGGAGTAGCTTTCAACATAAAAGGAGAGATACACATATAACATTAGTATAATGCAAACATTAAGAAAAACATACTTAAACGTGGATGTGAAAGAAATGCCTTCTCTTAGGTCCTGACTAAAACAGACTGTTCACAGCTCATTAATTTTAATTACCAATTGCTAACAGTAAGTAGTTCTATAATTTTACATGTTACAATGAATTTTATAACAATTTAAACTAATTGCAATAAGGTTAATTTCTAAGTGTCTTTTGCACTTTTACATATACAATTGGGACAGTGAGAAACATAAAAAGAAATAACTGAATTTGATAAAGTACATGAAATACAATTCAAGCTCTCCTCAGAGATAAGGAAGCCTGAGACAGATCTAAAGGAATATAGTAAGTAACTTTGGAATGCGAATGAATATGATGCATAGAAAGATCCCAAAGCCTGGGGAATATAATGTGTGGTAAATGCCATAAAATCAAGGGAATCTGGGGCTGTCCACAGGAATGCCCAGCCATGATTAGGTGTCCCATGGAACTGGGTGTGTGGATTAACGGGAAAAGGACAGTGTTCATGCTGTATTTGATCGTTTTGCATTACAATGCAGAAAAATTCTGTATTTTGCTGTGAAGATCAGTGTGTGTAAGTGATCTCTCTTCTGATCTGAGCCAAAGATTAAGGGAAAAATTGCTTTCTCATCATGCTGCAACTGTACAAAACACTAATGCGGCCTCATTTGGAATATTGCGTGTAGTTCTGGTCGCCCTATTACAGGAAGGATGTGGAAGCATCGGAAAAGGTGCAGAGGAGATTTACCAGCATGTTGCCTGGTCTGGAGTGCAGGCCCTATGAAGAAAGGCTGAAGGATTTGGGTTTGTTCTCATTGGAGAGAAGGAGGCTAAGAGGGGATTTAATAGAGACATACAAGATGATCAGAGGATTAGATAGGGTGGACAGTGAGAGTCTTTCCGAGGATGATGACTTCAGCTTGTACAAGGGGGCATAGCTACAAATTGAGGGGTGATAGATTTAAGACAGAGGTCAGAGGCAGGTTCTTTACTCAGAGTGGTAAGGGCGTGGAATGCCCTGCCTGCCAATGTAGTTAACTCAGCCACCTTAGGGACATTTAAACAGTCCTTGGATAAGCATATGGATGGTGATGGAATAGTGTGGGGGAGGGGCTTAGATTAGTTCACAGGTCAGCGCAACATCGAGGGCCAAAGGGCCAGTTCTGCACTGTATTGTTCTATATCGAGGCCAGATTCAAGGAAGGTCCTTTGGCCCTCTTCCTGCATCAACCAGTTTCTGCTTGAATAAAAAAGTCTTCCACTTGACGGGATCCTACCTGCCTACTGTGTCTTTGTCCCCTGTCAGGGGTACGCTCCTACAGTTGGTATCAGCTATGGGATACAGATGGGTGTGGGATATAGTGGCATTTTTTGGGCATGGGGTACTGGGTGTAGGCTGACTGTTGGAAATAAAGGTACAAGTTTCACAAATCTAAGAAGTTTAGATTGCCTGCCCGAGGTCTGAGTCAGTGTGGTCAGTTTGGGTATACAGTTGATTTCAGTTTAGCAGTAACCTCTCCTTCTCCCTCACTATATGTGTAGATTAGATTAGATTCTCTACAGTGTGGAAACAGGCCCTTCGGCCCAACAAGTCCACACTGCCTCTTGGAACATCCCATCCCGAACCATTCCTCTATAACCCACTCCTGAACACTACGGGCAATTTAGCATGGCCGATTCACCTAGCCTGCACATCTTTGGACTGTGGGAGGAAACCGGAGCACCTGAAGTAAACCCACGCAGACATGGGGAGAACGTAGGGAAAATGGTTTCTCAATAGTTTGAAATTCCAGTCTGTGAACAACTATTTTGTGATTTGAGAGAGAGGAATCAAAAACAACGGACAATAAAATGCTTGCCTAGCCACTGACTGTCATATTGCATGAATTAATAATTAAGAGGTTCAAAAGTTTCTTCATGGGGGCCTTTGGAATATAAAGAGCAAAAGGTTTGACAAAAAAAAAAGTGGAAGTGATTAGGAATTAAAAAATATGAATTATATTTAGAAGCAGGGTAGGTAGTTGAGGTATAAAGTCAATGCCTTGTATTAGTCTTTACCAAACACTGACCAGCTGTATTTCACAGGGATCAGTGTTGGGTCCACTTTTGTTTAAATCATTTGTAGAAATGACAAATGAGAACGTAGAAAGCATGGTTCATAAGCTTGCGGATGATACCAAGGATTGGCGGTATAGTGGACAGTGAAGAAAGCTAAGATTACAAAGAGATCTTGAACGTTTTTGTCAATGGGCTAACAAGTGGCAGTAGGTGTTTAATTTGGATAAATGTGAGCTATCGCATTTTGGCAAAATAAAAGAGGCAAGACTTACACAATTAAAACAGGGCTTGGGTAGTGTTGTAGAATAGAGACACCTCAGGGTTCATGCACATAATTCTTTGAGGTTTGTCTCACATATAGAGAGGGTGGTTAAGGCAGTATTTAGTAGGCTTGCCTTAATTGCTCAGATCTTTTGAGTGTCGGAGTTGGGATGATATGTTGAGGTTATACAGGACATTGATGAGGCCTCTTCTGGAGTACTGTGTCCAATTCTGGTCTCCCTGTTATAGGAAGGATATTATGAAGCTGGAGAGGGCTCAGAAGGGAATTGCCAGGATGGTGCTAGAAATGGAGGTTGAGAGTCATTAAGAGTGGCTGGATAGGCTAGAACGTTTTTTATTGGAGTGCAGGAGGTTGAGAGGTGACCTTATAAAGATACACAAACTCATGAGGGATACAGATAAGGTGAATGCCAGTGTCTTTTCCCTAGGGTGGGAGCTTTCATGACTAGGGAACACGTTGAAGGTGAAAGAGGAGAAAGATTTAAAAAAAAAATATGAAGGGCTTTTTAAAAAAAAATACAGAGTGGTTTGTACGTGGACTAAACTTCCAGAGGGAACAATGGATGCAGACACAGTTGCAACATTAAAAAGACATTCTAATAAGTACACAAGAAACGTTTGTAAGGATATGGGCCAAGGACAGGCAGTTAGGACTAATTTAGTTTGGGATTGTGGTCAGCATTGATTGGCTGGACTAAAGAGTCCATTTCTGTGCTGTAGGATTCTATACTACCTAGGTCATGGAAGAAGTGGAATTAAATCCCTTCTTAAAAACTTTCCCCTCTCACATTTAACCTATGGTCTCTAGTTTTGGAAACCCTTACCCTTGGGAAAAGACCTTGGTTATTCACCTAATCCATGCCCCTCCTGATTTTATAAAACTTCTATAAAGGTCACGCCTCAGCCTGCAAAACTGCAGGGAAAATAGCTGCAGCCAAACCCTCCAACCCTGGCAACATCCTTGTAAAGCTTTCCTGAACCCTTTCAAGTTTAACATCTTTCCTATAGCGGGGTGATCAGAATTGAATGCCATATTCAATAAGTTACGTAGCCAATGTCCTGTGCAGGTGCAACATGTTCTCCCAACTCCTACATTCAATGCCCTGACTAATAAAGGCAAAGGCATGAGAGTGTGTGGAGAAAATTTACAAGAATGATTGCAAGGATGAGGAACTTCTGTTACATGGAAATATTTGAGAGGTTAGGTATTTTCTTTGAAGAGGAGATGGCCGAGGTGTTCAAAATCATGAAGGGTCAAGACAAAGTAAATAGGGATAAACTGTCCCCACTGGTGGAAGGATTGAGAATTAGAGAAAATATATATTTTAGGGTTAATTGACAAAAGCAACAATGGTGACGGAAGAGAAACTCTTTCATACATTAAGTGATTAGGATCTGAATGTCCTAACTGTACAGTAGAAGCAACTTCAATTGAGGCTTTTGAGACAGAATCTGAAAAAGAAGCAGAGGTCAGGATTTTCAAATGGCCAATCCTCTTCCTCAAACATTTCAAAGACTTGCCAGTCTTTGGCTCATGGTTCCATACCTAGTAAACATTGGGCGAGTGGGCATGTATTGGTGTTTTGGGCTGGAATGGAGTTAAGGGTTGACATTGAAGGGACATGTAGGTGGCGATGGAAGGACTAAAGGATCTAAGAAGTCAGCACAGTGGCTCAGTGGTTAGCACTGCTGCCTCACAGCACCAGGGACCCGGGTTCAATTCTCCCCCCGTCTGCGTGGGTTTCCTCTGGGTGCTCCAGTTCCCTCCCACAGTCCAAAGATGTGCAGAATAGTTGGATTGGCCATGCTAAATTTCCCATAGTGCCCAGGGATGTTTAGCTTGGGTGGGTTATGGGGGATGGGTCTGGCTGCGATGCTCCAAGAGTTGGTGTGGACTGGTTGGACTGAAGGTCCTGTTTCCACTCTATAGGGATCCTATGATTCTGAGTCAAATGTCCTGGGAAGTGAGCTTGGGTTTTCTAACCTAGTGGTCACACCACCTGCTCACCTTTGTTCCTTCCTAAGGTGGTTTGGGTATACACTCCAGCCTGCATCCAACATCCCGAGGCCAAGATATCTGGCGAAGAGGCTGCCCTCAGGGAGCTGGGAAGGTGACATGAGGAAACTGTCCAACCTGCAGTTCCTGAACTGAAGACTAACACCTGCCATTGCCGCAAGCTAAAACTAGGGTTACGAGGGTGCTTACAGGTGATGACTCAGGATTTACACTGGATTCAAGAGGGTGACAATGCAACTGAAGAGAAAGGAGGAGAAATTTTTAAGAAAATACGCAGTTCATCATTACGATCTAGAAAACATTGACTGAAAAAGGTGCTGGAAGCAGAGACAATGATATCCTTGCAAAGGGAATCAGGCAAACACTTGGTGAAAGTGTGCAGGGCTCTGGCAAACAAAGCATAGATCTAAACAGGGTTGGTCCCTTGGAAGTGCTGGGCTGAATGAACCTATGGCAGAGAAGGAGGCCAATGATTTGCATTATATCTGAACATACGAACGTTTTTTTGGAACCTGGCGTCTCGGAGGTTTATCTGCTGTCGTTGGCGTGCCTCAGCTTCAGAAATGCTTCCACCTAAAAGAAAACAAAAAAAAAATTCAGCAAGGATCCAGGTATATAATCAGGGTCTGGGAAATTTCCCTAAGATGCCCATCAAATGGGTGGGTTTGAGATATTATTCAAATTAGTGATATTTTTGTCCTGCTCATCAAACTCTAAAAGGCTCCCTTTTTTTTTAAACTTAGGATGTGAGCATCATTGGCAAGGCTTGTTTATGGCTCAGTCCTAATTACCATCAGAACCGGTACAGAGCCATTTGAGTGGTTGCTGGGCCATTTCAGAGTGCAATTAAGCACATTGCTGACAATCTGGACTCACATCTAGGCCAGAGCCAGTAAGGACAGCAGACTTCCTTCCCTAAAATGACTTTTTAAAAAAAAGCAACCCATTGTTGATAGCAGCAACATTTGAAACAAAATTGACAATTCCCAATTATTAATTAATTGAATTGAAATTCCATCAGCTGCCATGGTGTAATGTCAACCCAAAGCATTCAATGCAGATCATTGCTCCATTGATATCACAACGTCACCACTCCACTATACAGCAAATTCAAGTTGAGTTTGTCAGTCAGGATATTTTATACTACAGATAAATGATCATCTGAAGATGGCTCAGAGGAAATTTACGAAATTGATTCCTGGAATGAGCAGGCTGTCTGAGGAGGATAGCTTGGTCAGGCATAATTTGTTTCCACTAAAGTTTAGAAGAACAAGGAGGATCATTTGATTGAATTTTGAGATTCTGAATGATCTTGCCAAGGTCAACATGGAAAGGAGGTTTCCTCTTTGGGGGAAAAGAGTCCAAAAGTAGAGGACATTGTTTTAAAATTGAAGTCTTCCTCTTAAAATAGAAATGCAGGGTACTTTCTTCCGAGGATTGAGAACTTGGAATTCTATGTGTCTGAAGGGAGTGGATGCATGGCCACTGAAATGTTTTTGAGGCAGTAGTGGATAGATTCTGTTGGGTTGGGAAATCAAAAGGTTATCAGGAACAAGTAGGAATGTGGCACTCAGAGTACAAATGGATCAATTCCACTACTCTTGAAAGGTGGAATAGGCTCTTCAGCTCTTGGGGCCTATTTGCACTCCCAATTCTTAAAGACTGAAGGTTTCAACCATTGCAGAGGTTATTTAATGCAGGTCTAATAGTGGAAAAGAAAAAGAAAATTACATCTAACATCCGTAATGCAATCTGAAGAATCAAGCCAGACTTGAAACACTCACTATTTCTTTCTCCAAAGATGCTGCCAGACCTGCTAAGTTTTCTTAGCATTGACAGTACTTTGTTGGAGATGATCTGGATAAATAAAGGTACAGAAGTGGGTGCAAAAACAAAGTTGCTTGAAAAGCTCAGCAGGTGTGGCAGCATCTGTGAAGGAGAAAACAGGGTTAAAGTTTCATGTCCAGTGACTTAGAAGGTTCTGAGGATGGGTCACCAGACCCAAAACGTTAATGTTTGATCAAGTGTTTGCTAAAACTCGTTTCCATAGCCATATCACATTCCTCAGTGACTGCCTCCGGTTCAGACTCACCTCCTGAGCTCAGGAAGGGTAACCAGACCCAAAACATTAACTCTTGTTTTCTCCTTCACAGATGCTGCCAGACCTGCTACGTTTTTCCAGCAACTTCTGTTTTTGTTCCTGGTTTACAGTATCTGCAGTTCTTTTGGTTTTTATTACAGAAAGGGCTGACTGGATTAGACTGCAGGTGACCACACTGGGTCCCAAATAGGGACCCTCACCACGACAGCTCAACTTACTGAGGCAGGAACAAAAACAGAAGCGGCTGGAAAAGCTCAGCAGGTCTGGCAGCATCTGTGAAGAAAAAAAAAGTTAACGTTTCAGGTCTGGTGACCCTTCCTCAGGACTGGAGGCAAGTCTGAGTCGGAGGCAGTTACTGAGCAATGTGATGTGGCTGCGGAAACAAGTTTCAGCAAATACTTGATCAAACACCAGAAATGACAGTGAAATTAATGTCTGTGGACAAGGAGGAGGATTGTAATGGAAATCCCATCAGAGATAGGAGCAAAGCTTCTTCAAGGTGGGCATACCTAGAAGAGATGTGGCAGAGAGTTAAATATAAACTAAATAAAAACTGAAAGAACTGTGGATGCTGAAAATCAAATTTAGAGCATTCACAGTTCTTTCAGTTTCTACTACAGTCGTAAATTGGGGAAGTGCATCATAGAGTCCTATAGCATGGAGACACACCCTTTGGCTCAAAATCTCCATCCACGCTAACCCCATTTCCCTGCACTTGGCCCATATCCTTCTAAACCTTTCCTATCCACGTATTTGTCCAAATGCCTTTTATATGTTGTTAATGCACCCACCTCAGCCACTTTCACTTGTAACTCATTCCATATGCGTACCACCCTCTGTGTAAAAAAAAAAGTTGCCCCTCAGTTTCCATGTATTCTTTCCCCTCTTATCTTAAACTTATGCCCTCTAGTCCTTGATTCCCCAACCCTGGGAAAAAAAGACAGTGCATTCACTTTATCCATGCTTCTCATGATCTTATACACTTATACAAGATTCCCCTTCAATCTCCTACGCTCCAAAAAGAAAAAAAAAAGTGTCCTAGCTTGTCCAACCTCTCCCTATAACTCAGTCCCTTGAGTCCTGGCAATATCCTTGCAATTTTCTTCTGCACTCTTTCCAGTCTAATATCATCCTTCCTACAACAATGTGACCAAAACTGAACACAATACTCCAAGAGTGGCCTCACCAACATCCTGTACAACTACAACAACACTTTCCAACTTCTATACTCAGTGCTCTGACTGATGAAGGGCAGTGTGCCAAAAGCCTTCTTCACTACCCTGTCTACCTGGACTCCACTTTCAGAGAACGGTGGACCTGAACTCCAAGGTCCCCTGTTCCATTACACGCCTTAAGGCCATACCCTTCAACATGAAACCTCTACCTTGATTGGACTTTCCAAAATGCAACATGTCACACTGGTCTATTTCAAAATCCATTTGCCATTTCTTGGCCCACATTGATAATGTACAATGATTTGGATGACATAGATAGCAAACAGCAATGGGCCCAGCACTGACCCCTGAGGCACACCACTAGGCACAGGCCTCCAGCACGACAAGCATCCTTCTACTGGATGGGAGTTTGCTCACTGAGCTGGAAGGTTAGTTTTCAGACGTTTTGTCACCATTCTAGGTAACATCATCAGTCAGCCTCCGACGAAGTGCTGGTGTTATGTCCCGCTTCCTATTTATCTGGTTAGGTTTCCTTGGGTTGGTGATGTCATTTCCTGTTCTTTTTCTCAGGGGATGGTAGATTGGCTCCAAGTCAATGTGTTTGTTGATGGAATTTTGGTTGGAATGCCATGCTTCCAGGAATTCTCGTGCGTGTCTCTGTTTGGCTTGTCCTAGGACAATGGTGACGAAATGTCTGAAAACTTACCTTCCAGCTCAGCGAGCAAATTCACATCCAGAACCTCAACCTGAGCTACAAATCTTCTCCAAATCCTTCTACTATTACTCTCTGCTTTCCACCATCAAGCCAATTGTGTATTGAATTTGCCAGCTCTCCCCGGATTCCAAGTGATCTAACCTTCCAGAGCAGCCTAGCAGCATGGAACCTTATCAAAGGCCTTTCTGGAATCAGCATTAGCAAACCCCTTCCATGGAGCCTCATGACAAGACTGATTCCCTTCACTGTGCTGTAAGAGGGGCAAAGACTACATTTCCAAGAGACATTTCATAAATGCAAACTGGAAAAACTGACCTCCACACTGAGGTGATCGAAAACACAAATACATGTGCTTTTACACTGCTTGGGCACTGCCTAGTGCCAACAGTGAGAATGCCATCCCAGCCATTCCAACACCAGTGTAAGATGGCCTCAGCTCAGACTCTACATTCTGAAACTTACTTCCGGACACTTTTGGTGGGGACAAAAGCAGCTCCTGAACCCATTACCATTGGTAGTAAGAGATAAAGCGTGGAGCTGGATGAACACAGCAGGCCAAGCAGCATCTTAGGAGCACAAAAGCTGACATTTTGGGCCTAGACCCTTCATCAGAAAAAGGGGGAGGGGGCAAGGGTTCTGAAATAAAATAGGGAGAGGGGAGGAGGCAGATCGAAGATGGATAGAGGAGAAGTTGTATCAGAGAAAATGGGAACTGCAGATGCTGGAGAATCCGAGGTAACACAGTGTGGAGCTGGATGAACACAGCAGGCCAAGCAGCATCTTAGGAGCATAATTAGCACCATTGGTCGGAGGCCTGGATTGGCAAATCTACTCGTGGACTCCTCGTTGACTCCCAATCAGAAGTCTAGTCAGCTGTGAATCCTCAGCAGTGCAACAGGTAAATCGAGTGGTGAACTCCCTGTCCCTATGAGAAAGGCCTTTGGTATTCACCTTATCTATGCCCCTATTCATTTTACAAACTACTATAAGGTAACCCCTCAACCTCCCATGCATCAGTGAAAGTAGTCTTGGCCTATCCAGCCTATTTTTGTACCTTAAACCCTTCATTCCCAGCAACATCCTGGTAAATCTTTTCTGAGCCCTCTCCAATTTAATAGCATCCTTTCTATAGCAGTCCAATCTATCCTGATAGATGGATCCTGCAATGAGGAATTTCAGTTTTGTAAGTCTCTTCTGGAGCCTCTCCGATGTTTTCACGTCCTTCCTTTGGTGCAGTGCCCAGAACCATACAAGCCTCCAGCTGAGGCCGAATTAGCATTTTATACAAGTTCTATACAATGTCTGTATACTCTGTGCCCCTACTAAATTTGCCTAGAATGCTTTATGCTTAATGAACAGTTCTCTCAACTTCGATAACGCACACCCATATAGCCCAAGTCACTCTGCTCTTGCACCCCTTTTAGAATTATTACAGGTTTTATCTTGTCTCACTGTGTCCATTCTTCCAAAATGTATAATAATCAAACACTGCTCTGCATGGAGCTTCATCTGCCATTTATCTGACACACATCCTTAAATAGCGGAATAGAAATTGCAGAGGCATTGGCAATTTTTCAGTCTTTGAGGCAGGGAATTACCAGAGGACAAGACAGTAATAAACATTGCTTCCTTATATAAACAAAAGGTTGTAAAAAATAATCAGTAATTACATAGCAAGCAGTCAGTATAACTCAGTAGTTGCAAAACTTCTAGAAACAATAATTTGGGCCAAAATTAAATAGTGACACGGTCTAATGTAGATCGATTGAGGATAGCCTGTGTGTGTACAACACTGCCAAGTTTTGAGTTATCCGAAATTGCCCCTGAACACCAAGGTTTTAATGATTAAATTTATAAACCAGGAAAAGCAAGGATGCCAACATAGATTCCTGTGGAACTCCACTACCATCTTTTCTTGAGTGTGAAAAATATCAATTGATCATTAGTCCGTGTTTCCTATCACTCAGCTGATTTTGTATCCATATTGCTGCAGCCCCTTTTGGTCAGGTGGCCAGCAGCAGAAATGGCTAGGAGGCTGTTTAAGAGCTATAAGCAGACATGCTGGAAATTTTGGTCAAGCTTGTTCAAATTATGACCAGAGTTAAAACTGCAGCAGGACCTGTTGTGACCTGCAGTTTGTGTTGATCAAATAAGGCAACTACCATGGACAACAGTGTGGAGCTGGAGGAACACAGCCGGCCACGCAGCATCAGAAGAACAGGAGAGTTGACAGTATGGGTTGGGACCCTTTTTCAGAAATGGGGAGGGGTAATAGAGCTGGGGAATAAATAGGAAAGGAGGGATGGGACTGGGTAAGGTAGTTGGGATGGTGACAGGTAAATGCAGGTAGGGAATGGTGGGGATTGGTCAGTGAGATGGGTGGGGCAGATAGATGGGAGAGATGATGGACAGGTTGTGTCAGGTCAAGGAGACTGGAGGGAGTATGAGCGGGGCTGGGGAAGGTAGATGGGGTGGTGATAGGTTGGATATAGGTAGGGGTTGGTGGGGAATTGTTGGCGGGAAGTGTAGGGGAATAGGTGAGGGAGAAAATGGACAGGTTGTGTCAGGTAAAGGAGGCAGGTATGAGAGGGATGTTTGGTGGGATGAGGCTGAGGGTGGGGAGATTTTAAAACTGGTTATTTGCATGTTTAGGCCAGTGGGCTGTATGCTCCTGAGGCAGAATATGAGGCGCTGCTCCACCAGTTTCCTTGTGATATCATTATGGCATTGGAGGAGGGCTAGCTTGGACATATCACCCAGGGAGTCAGGCCGGGGGTATTACAATGGTTGGTAACCAGTAGGTATTGTCATTTGTCACATACAGAGCACAGATGCTCCATGAAACAGTCCCCAAGTCTACACTTGATCTCATCAATGTACAGGAGGCTACGTTGGGAGCAATGGTTACAATAGACCAAACTGAAGGATGTGCAGGTGTCAGATATGAAAGGATTGCTTTGGGCCTTGAATGGAGGTGAGTGGGGAGGTGTATGGGCAGGTGTAGCTCTTCCTGTAGTTGCAGGGAAAGGTGCTGGAGTGATGGGGTTAGTGGGGAGTGTGGAGTGGACCAGGGTGTCGTGGAATGAACGGTCTTTACGAAAGGCTGTCATGGTGGTCTTTAGACATACTGGCACCAATACTATCTTATATGGAGCATGGAATGTCACTGTTTACGGCTTGGTGTAAACATTTAGGAGACGTTTACCAGTAAATTCCATCGGCTGGGGTCAAACTATTTGATCAGGCTTTGATCAATTTATTGGCTGACTGCTAGAAGAAATGAATACATTTTCAGATAAGCAATATCCTGGTAAATCTCTTCTGAACCCTTTCCAGCTTGACAATGTCCTTCTGATGACTGGGTGACCAGAACTGGACAAAGTATTCCAGCAGAGGCCTCACCAGAGTCATCTACAACCTCAACATAATGTCCCAGCTCCTATATTCAAAGGACTGAGCATAGCATGCCAAATGAGTTTTCAAATTTTATAAGATTATGTACCTGCATCCCCAAGTTCCTCTGTTCTACAACACTACCCAAAGTCCTACCATTAATTGTCCTGTTACAACTGTTTACTAGATGGGTACTCCCCTGTAGCATTGAATCAGATAAAGGCATTCATTTTACTGCTCAAATAATGCAAGATATTATGACCTTACTTGGGATCAAAGGTTCCATATTGCCTAACATCCTCAATCAGGTGGGATAGCAGAGAGAATGAATCATAGTTCAAACAACATGGTTCAGAAGACAATTATACAAGGAACACATTACTAACGTTTGTTCTAATGATAGTGTGAAATTATAGTCTCTAGTTCAACTGGATTTACTCCACATATTTTGATGATGGGGAAACTGAATTTCTTTTAGGGTTGAACTTTTCTGAACCTGGGTCACAAAAGGAAACAGAGCAAGGCTTACATTGATTGTAAAGTGGATTCTATAGAGTACAAGGTGGGACAACAGATATGCTTCAAGTTCATCAAGCAGGTATATTTTGGTCACCTAGATATTATGGACCTCATTTTACTGTCAGTAAAATAAGTCCTTAGTGTAGAAAGTGTTACTGGATTCTGGATAAAACTGGATGGTTTTATGTAAACCAAATGAAGTCATATGGTCTTCAGTGTAATCATCAGTATCCTGTTAGGTCAGATGCATGTGATCCCTATACTCACCCTTCTAATTTCCACTTTGCTTCTTCTTTGTCTGGTTTCTCGACACTGGCTTTACAGAGAGATAGTCAGATAACGAGTCTGAAGGTTCCATAGATGGTCAGACAGAGAGTACATCTGGTATTTTGTCAGATCAGTCATGAGGGTCCAAGAAAATATTTTGATTATGAGGTGATCACAATTGTTTTGTCAGATTTGCAGGAGTGAATGCAAGAACCAATGATGAGTTGGTAGGTGTTCAGATGCTAGAAGAGGGAAGTTTAATAAAGGCTGGTATAGTTGAACTGGTTGCTGGACAATTTGTTGACAATGTTGTTAGGCAAATTCCACGTGGTGAGACAATTCCTATTAATCAAAGAGTTTCAGTAAATTTGTTTCTGACGGGTGTCCATACACACAACTGGTGCTTCTTCTAGGAAATCTTCTAGGATCAGTCAGATGTCGTTATCCTAATCCCATTCATCATCATCTTCATTAATCATAAATATTGGGAAATTCACATTAATATCTCCAAACATTAGTAAAGGGTGTTGGTTAACCAATTCTAGAAATTCAACAGTTCAAGTAAGTAATTGATTGTAAGCCATACATAACAGGTGGTGTTACATTGATTCTATTATAGGGTGATTCAAAGTGGAGGTCGTGGAAATTTTACCCTGATTACCAAACTAAGAATAACAATCGATCATTAGAAATATAGTGTTTCAAGATATATGGATGATAAGATGGGCAATCTGTGGTTTAATCCACAAAGTGCAGGACGTGCTGAAGGTGGGCATTTGTGAGTTGAATTTGATGCATTTGAAATAATCAGGTGTGAATATCAATTCACAGATTTTCGCTGCCAACCTTTGAATCTAAATTATTGTTATCCTATTGAAGTTGATTTTCCATTTTGACAATACAGCTATACTGATACTATGGCTAAAAGAACAGGTCTGAGCCTGGGAATCCTGTAATAACTCACCTTCCAACTCCCCAGAGCCTGTCCACCATCCAGAAGGCACAAGTCAGGATGCGTTGCAAGATACATGGTGTGAGATTTATATCTATTTTAATATCATTTGTTTTTAAGTTTAGACGTTTGAATTTTGACTTATGGGTTTTTCTGTGTGTCTGAAGGAGTTTAATGATAAACTTGCAAGTACTTCTGTAGTCATGGTGATTTCTTATAAAGAAACATGATAGAAATGTAGATCAAAACTAATGCGTGTTTGTGCACATTGCTTCTAAGTTTGCAATTGAGAAAAGTAAATAATTGTGCATCAGTGTTGCCATTAAGAATTTCTAGATTTTAAGTTTAGGGGAAAGCTCTGATAACTTGAAAATAAAGGTGTTTTTTTCAGTTTGAAGCAGATCTGTAGAAGTCCTTGGAAGAAGATAGACATGTAAAACAGTGCACCTGAGAAAGGGAGAAGATCGTAAAAAGTAGATTAGATTAGAACAAGGAGTTAAGTAATAGTTCCAGGCCCAAAAGTGTTTGAACTAAGCCCTCAAGAGGTTACTTGAACCTGAGAACATTCAAGCTTTCGAGTATGAAAGCTCCAAGAAAAGGCTATCCAGACTGCGTGTTGAAACTGCAGTTAAATTAAATCTTTTAACGAGTTAGAAGAGGGATTTTTTTTGATGGAAGTACTGTCCTGGGATTTGTAAAGGCACATTTTTGGATTATATTTTACTGTACACTTCAAAAATCTCAAAAATAATGTTGTGTAAATGGCTTGAGTTTATTCTACTTTATCTTCATATCTTTCATGAAATAAAAAATATAGTTTCATTACTAAAACCATTGTCTGCTTATGTTTCAGTGAGAATCTACCTTGTTAAAACCAAACCAGGATCGTTCATCCAGATTTCAGTCTGGGATCTGATTTTTCCAATATCAGCTGGGATCATGTGTCAGTTGGAACATTCCCCACTTGCCTGTATGGCTGTTGCTCCAACAACAGTCAAGAAGCTTGACATCCTTGTACTAGGTACGACTCCAACCAGTGGAGAGTTTCTCCCTCAATTCCTACTGACACAAGTTTTGCTGGAGCTCTTTGGTGCCACTTTTGGTCAAATGCTACCTTGATGTTAAGAGCAGTCACTTTCACCACACTTCTGGAATGTATCTCTTCCATTCATGTTTGAAGCAAGGCTGCAATGAGGTCAGGCACTGAATAGGCACTCATGGATGATATTAGAAGGTAGTGGTGGAGGTTAGATAGACCTTAGGTGGGCCAAAGGGCCTGCACTATGCTGTACTGTTCTATGTTCTATCATCCAGGACAAAGCAGTCCGCTTGATTGGTATCACAGCCATTGCCTTCAGCATCCACTCCTTCCACCAACAATATTTGGTATATCTCACTGCTACTATCTACAAGATGCACTGCAGAAATTCACCAAGGTTCCTTAGACAGCACCTTCTAAACCCATGACCACTTCCATCTCGAAGGGCAAGTACAGGAGATGCCTGGGAATATCCCAGCTGCAAGTTCCCCTTCAAGCTAGTCGCCATCCTGCCTTGGAAAAATACCGTCATTCCTTTGCTGTTGCTGGGTTCCAATCCTGGAAACTCTCTCCCTAATGGTACTGGGGCTCAACCTACTCCATATCGGCATCCACAGTTCAAGAAACCAGCTCAGCACTATGTTATCCAGAGCAGGTAGGGTTGGACAATCAACACCAGTCTAGACAGCATCACCCATAACCTCTAAACAAATTGTAAAAAAATTTCATACCCAACTGTGTGGGAGTCAAGTTGATTGGACCGAACCGGTTAGCTTCCTTCCATTTTCTCAGATCCTCCAGCTCCTTGTTTGCCACTAGAATAAAAAAGAAACAGTGATAGCCCATCGCTCATGGTACAAGCCCAAAAAAAATGGCACATAACTTGCAGGTACACGGGTCACTGAAAGTGGCAATGCAGATGGAAAAATAGTCAACATGGCACGTGGCTCGCTTGCCTTCACTGGCCAGGGCATCAAGTTTAAAAACTGGCAGGTAAAGTTGCAGCTTTATAGCACCTTAGTTAGGCCATATTTGGAATATTGTGTTCAATTCTGGTCACTGCACTACCAGAAGGATATGGTGGCTTTGGAGAGGGTGCAGAAAAAATTTACCAGGATGCTGCCTGCTATGGAGGGCATTAGCTATGAGGGGAGGTTGAAGAAACTTGGGTTGCTCTCACTGGAATGCCGGAGGTTGAGAAGAGAGCTGATAGAGGTCTACAAGATTATGAAAGGCATGGACAGAGTGGACAGTTAGAAGCTTTTTCCCCAGGGTGGAAGAGTCAGTTACTAGGGGCCATAGGTTTAAGGTGCGAGGGTCAAGGTTTAAAGGTGATCTATGAGGCAAGTTGTTTTTTTTTAAAAACACGGAGCGTCATGAGTGGCTGGAACTCACTGCCAAGGGAGGTAGCGGAAGCAGATACTTCAGTGGCTTTTAAAGGGCGTCTTAATAAATACATGACTAGGATGGGAATAGAGGGATATGATCCCCGGAAGTGTAAGGGGTTTTAGTTGTGACAAGCAGCATATCTATGCAGGCTTGGAGGGCTGAAGGGCCTGTTCCATGCTGTAATTTTCAATGCTTTTTGCTCATTGTTCATTATAACATAACTTACTGGTTAGAGACTACAGGCTGACTCAGGGACTCTGTCCGCTACAATTCCTCATTGCCACAATTTGACTTCGCAAATTTTGGCAAGTGTGAATCCGAATGATTCACAAGTGGTCATTGCAGGAGAACTACTGAGGTCTCAGCTAGTTGAATGTCTGGAGGAGATTACAAGAATATAGGAGCGGCAGATGCCCTGGAAGGCTTGGAAAAGGACAGAGACAGAATTTTAAATGTAAAGTGCTTACAGGACTGGGGACCACAGTGGTATTAGGGAAACTACAGCTCCTGAGTGTCAGAAATAAACAGGGGTTTATACATTGAAGTACACGGACATTGTAAGATGGAAAGCATGCCAGGACAGGCCTGGTATCTGGAGGGGACTAAAATATAAATTACCAGGTTAGTTGAATAAAAAAAAATAACCCCATGTCCATTTCTTAAATACTTACTCATTTGCAGATGTGATCTCCTGTTCTGATTTGGTGTAACCACTGAATATCCTCCTCTGCTGCAATTTGAAAGGGACAAATATTAGCGAGTTTTGAGAAGATTTGTAGCTCAGGTTGAGGTTCTGGATGTGAGTTTGCTCGCTGAGCTGGAAGGTTAGTTTTCAGACGTTTCATCACCATTCTAGATAACATCATCAGCAAGCCTCTGACGAAGAGCTGGTGTTATGTCCCGCTTTCTATTTATCTGGTTAGGTTTCCTTGGGTTGGTGATGTCATTTCCTGTGTTAGTGATGTCATTTCCTGTTCTTCTTCTCAGAGGATGGTAGATGGGCTCCAAATCAATGTGTTTGTTGATGGAGTTCCGGTTGGAATGCCATGCTTCTAGGAATTAGAACAGAGAACATAGAACAGTACAGCACAGAACAGGCCCTTCAGCCCACAACGTTGTGCCGACCATTGATCCTCATGTATGCACCCTCAAATTTCTGTGACCATATACATGTCCAGCAGTCTCTTAAATGACCCCAATGACCTTGCTTCCACAACTGCTGCTGGCAACGCATTCCATGCTCTCACAACTCTCTGCGTAAAGAACCTGCCTCTGACATCCCCTCTATACTTTCCACCAACCAGCTTAAAACTATGACCCCTCATGCTAGCCATTTCTGCCCTGGGAAATTCTCGTGCATGTCTCTGTTTAGCTTGTCCTAGGATGGATGTGTTGTCCCAATCAAAGTGGTGTCCTTCCTCATCTGTATGTAAGGATACTAGTGATAGTGGGTCATGTCATTTTGTGGCTAGTTGATGTTTATGTATCCCGGTGGCTAGCTTTCTGCCAGTTTGTCCAATGTAGTGTTTGTCACAGTTCTTGCAAGGTATTTTGTAGATGACGTTCGTTTTATTTGTTGTCTGTATAGGGTCTTTTAAGTTCATTAGCTGCTGTTTTAGTGCGTTGGTGGGTTTGTGGGCTACCCTGACGCCAAGAGGTCCAAGTAGTAGAGATCAGGGTAGCCCACAAACCCACCAACACACTAAAACAGCAGCTAATGAACTTAAAAGACCCTATACAGACAACAAATAAACCGAACGTCATCTACAAAATACCTTGCAAGAACTGTGACAAACACTACATTGAATAAACAGGCAGAAAGCTAGCCACCAGGATACATGAACATCAACTAGCCACAAAACGACATGACCCACTATCACTAGTATCCTTACATACAGATGAGGAAGGACACCACTTTGATTGGGACAACACATCCACCCTAGGACAAGCCAAACAGAGACATGCACGAGAATTCCTTGAAGCATGGCATTCCAACCGGAACTCCATCAACAAACACATTGATTTGGAGCCCATCTACCATCCTCTGAGAAGAAGAACAGGAAGTGACATCACTAACACAGGAAATGACATCACCAACCCAAGGAAACCTAACCAGATAAATAGAAAGCGGGACATAGCACCAGCGCTTCGTCGGAGGCTCGCTGATGATGTTACCTAGAATGGTGACGAAATGTCTGAAAACTAACCTTCCAGCTCAGCGAGCAAACTCACATCCAGGGACAAATATTATTTGTAAATTCACCCTCAGGGCATCTTCATGGCTTCAGCCATCAAAGCCTTTCACAAGGGTTTAACAATTCAAAATTATTTGATAAATTCATTTTAGTTCTGTGCTCACTGAAATGTGATTTATAAAAAAACTTTGTATTTAAGAATTCTTTCCTAAAATATCTGTGGATTCAAGCTTTTGTATTGCTAAAACTTAGCAATTTGGAATAAATTGTTTTGCTGATTTGATACAGTCAAAAGGGTGAATTGCCTCAGGCTGGTATCACCGAAGGCTGAATTTGGCCAGAAGTGTCATGCATGGTTTCTCTGTGAGCATCAGCAAGTTTTCTCACTCAGTTCCCTGCAGCTGGCCTCATTACCTAGACACCACACCCCAATGGCCTCTCACTCATTATGTCTTCTCTCTTGCCACAGACGCAAGTGCTTGGCACTGTCAGAACTTCACAGGATCTCTGGAGCCTCGTTTCAGCTTAATCTGCTGCAACATCGCCCAAGAGCTGCTGTTCGTGGTGGTAACGGTGCCTTTTCAGGTGGCCAACAGGGGCAAGTTGGCAACCAAATTTGCTGACAGGACCTGAATTACCGTGGCATGACATCTTGACTCTCACACTCAAATCCTCTCACAAATGAAGGCCAACGTACCAATAGCTTTCCTCTCCACTTGCTGCACCTGCATGCCAACCTTCAGCAACTGTTCCACCACGGCATCCAGGTCTTGATGCACTTCGCTTTTTATGAAAGGGTAGAGGGGGCCAAGACACAAAGTAGGGTGACCAACATCTCTCCCGGTCTCTCCATGAGAGGATCCCGACCCGAGTGGGAAAGGACTGTGACTGCTCATGTGGTATTGCTGAGAACTCCATATACCAGTAATCACGTAAGAATCAATGCCAAGTGTTGTGCTGCTCTCCCATATACCTCCATTGAGAATGTATTCTTAACACGGCCAAGCTTCAGAACTATTTCACAACTCATTCTCTCTCATCTCTTGAAGACAGCAGCCCTTCAGGACATCATCTCTTCCTCCGCCTGAGGAAGAAGCCACAGATCCCTCAGAAGAGTCATCAGCAATGCTGTCTCCTGAACCCACCACCAGCTCAGATGCTGCCACCTCAGGCTGTATGTTAGATTTGAGTTGATAGGACTTGCTGTAGAGCGCATCAACACATTACCACATCATTAATGCATTTGCCCCAGGAAGTTATGTCCCAGGTTGCTGGCATTTGAAGGGCTGCCAGAGACCAGGCAGCTACTCAGACCCAGGCAGGAGAGGATCCCTGGTTTTGGCCATTCAGAATTTCATTCATATATACAAGCAAACATAGGAGCAGCAGGCAGGTTTGAGGGGGATATTAGGCAAATTGACAGAACGATTGGAAGACTTATCTGCACCATACTGCCCCTGGCATGGCATCTGCACATGTCCCTATAAACAGGCCTTCACTTCATTGCTCTAATCATCAGTTCTCAGTACCAAACAGCAAAGCGACAGGGTGATGAAAACTCTGTCCTCACAGGCAGTGACAGTAGGCACCCAGCTGGAGAAGGAATCCCACACAGGCCCTAGAAGTCTCCTGGAGTGTCCTGAGAGAGAGAGGGGGCTGGGCCTTCTACCTCCACCTTCAAACCTGCAGGATTTCAAGGTGAGGAGGGTGCACCTTCATCTCTCTCAGCAAATCTGGGCATAAATGCCCCCAGGATTGCCCAACCAAAACTCTATGGCCACGAGGCTATAATATAGGTCAAGTTCACGCCTTTCTAGGGGAGGATCCCAGGACTGCACCTCAATGTAGTGGAAGGAAAACAAAACAAGATGACTTTGAGGGCACTACGTGCCAGGGTGACACCTCATTATAAATATGTCCTCACACTATAAATATATGTTTACTTTCCATCGTCAGCTGTCTGAACAAATATCGTAGTGGCTGAAACAAGAATGAAGGTACTGAGGCTTGCTATCCTAATAGTCTCTAATATGTTCTAATAGTGTCTGAGCAACAGTTATCTTTTTCATAATGCCCCTACCAGCTTAAAGCATTGTACTGATTGAATGAGGGACTCTCAAAAGCTTCCATCAGTTGGCTGCCCCTGTAGGGGAGGCAATGGCCTGGTAGTATTATTGCTGAACTGTTAATCCAAAGACCCAGCTGTCTGGGGACCATGTTTGAATCCCACCATGGCAGATGGTGAAATTTGAATGCAATAAATATCTGAAATTAAGAATGTAATGACAACCAAAAATCCACTACTTGTCCACTAATTGTCAGGAAAAACCCATGTGATTCACCAATGTCCTTTAGGGAAGGAAACTGCCATTCTTACTTACCCAACTGCCTACATGTGGCTCCAGACCTAAAGCATTGTGTCGGCACTTAACTACCCATTGGGCAATTCGGGATGGGCAATAGATGCTGCCTGACCAGTGATGCCCTAATCCCATGAATGAATCAAGGGGAAAACAAAAATATTCTGAGATTTCTAACTGAAACTTGTTTCTTAAGATTCATTTCCTTGTGCTCGTCACTGTTTACCTGACACTCCTACATTATCTAAACAGTGTTTATCCTTTCGCATCTTTGCCTTAATGATAAAAGCACCAACTTCCCAAGTTCACTTTTAAATCAGGAATTCTCTTAATTGTCAGGTGAATAATGGAAACAGACTGTGTCACTGAACTTCAGAACCATTTGTTCATATGTAGCTTGTACAAATACGGCTGGCTGAATGGTCTTTCTTTTCCATTTGGGCCCTTTTCATATTACTATGCCACAATTTGTAGATGAGACACCAACTATAGTTGTATTTCTCTGCTCAAAATATTTAGTCTACACATTTCTTTAAAAAGAAATGTTACTGCTATTTCTTCAACAACACTACAGGAAAGTAGTCACAGTCCAAGAACACTTAGTATAAATTACATTTAACATTCATCTGTCAGTACACTCGCTTGTTCTGATATCCTGTAATTCCCTCACTCTGAATGTCAAAGTCTTTGACAGAGTCTAGTACTGCCACCTTTATAGAATCACAGTGCATCCCATCGGCATCAGTTCTTTTAATGTGCCAAACTCCTGCCTTTTTCCTTATATCCCTGCTCACTATTTCTAGCCAAATAACCATCCAATGCCCTCGAGTGTCTCAATTAAACCTGCCTCCACATTTCCAGGCAGCATATTCCTTACCCCTGCTCTCAATGTCGATGCACTGGGATCCACAACACCACTCCCGTCCTATTCTTGCACATCACAATGACATCAAATGCACCAATAGCCAATTGAGCAGTTGATACTATCACACAGAAGTGCTACAGACTTGTTTTTAAAACCCCAGGCTCATTCTGTTCACAAGTTTTACAGTTAGAGGATTTCCCCCCTCCTTCCCTGAAGGCGTAACGGGTGAGTCTCTGCATTCACTAGGTGGTGCCTACTGCAGAAACTCCAGGCTGATGTTCCAGTGCAGCGTTCATGAAGAAATGACTTTTTTTTTAAAAAAGAAAATGGGCAAAAAAAATTCCTTCCCAGTCTCTTTGCCAACATTCATCCCCCAAAGAACAACAAAACAGAAAGCAGTGTCATTTTATTTGTGGGGTCTTGCCAAGTACAAATTAATAGCTGTAGTTTTTAAAATTATGATGGGAATTGAATTTTCAAATTGTACCTAACAGTTTGCAAATTGCTCTGAGATAGCCACCAATAATGAAAGGCACTATACAAGTCGTCATAAAGCACAGAAACAGACCCTTCAGTCTAACTCATCCATACCAACCAGACATCCCAATCTGACCTGAGATAACAGGAACAGCAGATGCTGAAGAATCCGAGATAACAAGGTGTGGAGCTGGATGAACACAGCAGGCCAAGCAGCATCTTAGGAGCAGGAAAGCTGATGTATTGGGCTTAGACCCTTCTTCAGAGGAAAAAAAATTATCCCAATCGACCTAATCCTATTTGCCAGCAATTGCCCCATATCCTTCTAAAATCTTCCTATTCATATATCCATCTAAAATAAAAATTGATCCTTTTCTGATTTCAATTGCTCCAGGGTTTCACTGCTGGTGCCCCAAGTCCTAGAATTCTCTCCCTCTTCTTTTAAGACACTCCCTGACTGAGCCATTGGTCCCTGCTCAGAACGTCCTCTGAATGTGGCTCCCCGATTCTGAAACACGTTTGATGACAGTGCCATGAAGCGGTGTGGAAAGGTGGGGTTGTCTTTGTGGTGCTCAGGATGTGACAGAGATATTGTAGCATTTCTCCTTTAGAAAGCTGTCTTTTCCCTCTGCAAATGCCCATTTTTCTTCTCAACCTGCCATATTCATAACTCCTTGTGTTGCTTCCATTCTCAAAGCACAGAAGGCTACTTAACAAGAGTCCACGGCATCGACAGCAATGTTCCCACTCAGCAGCTGCGTAGTTCGTTGGGAGTTTCTTGCATGGAATTGGGGATTTGGAGTTGGTGACTACGTGTGGTGTGTCAAAATTTACAGATGACACTAAGGTGAGTGGTACAGCAAAGTGTGCAGAAGACACTGCAGAGGAATATAGATAGCCTAAGTGAGTGGGCAAAGATCTGGCAGATGGAGTACACTGTTGATAAGTATGATAGGACATTCTGGTAGGACTAACAGCAAGATGGACTATGTTTAAATGGTAAAAATTGCAAGGACTTGGGTGTCCTTGTGCATGAATCGCTGAAGGTGGGATTGCAAGCACAGCAGGTAATTAAAAAAGCAAATGGAATTTTGTCTGTTATTGCTAGAAGGATGGAGTTTAAAAACAGGGAGGCTATACTGCAGCTGTATAGGGTCCTGTTGAGGCCACACCTGGAGTACTGTGTGCAATTTTGGTCTCCTTACTTGAGAAGGGATATACTAGCACTGGAGGGGATGCAGAGGAAGTTCACCTGGTTGATTCCAGAGAGAATAAAATGTGAGGCTGGATGAACACAGCAGGCCAGGCAGCATCTCAGGAGCACAAAAGCTGATGTTTCGGGCCTAGACCCTTCATCAGAGAGGGGATGGGGAGAGGGAACTGGAATAAATAGGGAGAGAGGGGGAGGCAGACCGAAGATGGAGAGTAAAGAAGATAGGTGGAGAGAATATAGGTGGGGAGGTAGGGAGGGGATAGGTCAGTCCAGGGAAGACGGACAGGTCAAGGAGGTGGGATGAGGTTAGTAGGTAGATGGGGGTGCGGCTTGGAGTGGGAGGAAGGGATGGGTGGGAGGAAGAACCGGTTAGGGTGGCAGAGACAGGTTGGACTGGTTTTGGGATGCAGTGGGTGGGTGGGTGGGGGAAGAGCTGGGCTGGTTGTGTGGTGCAGTGGGGGGAGGGGCCGAACTGGGCTAGTTTAGGGATGCAGTAGGGGAAGGGGAGATTTTGAAACTGGTGAAGTCCACGTTGATACCATATGGCTGCAGGGTTCCCAGGCGGAATATGAGTTGCTATTCCTGCAACCTTCGGGTGGCATCATTGTGGCAGTGCAGGAGGCCCATGATGGACATGTCATCTAGAGAATGGGAGGGGGCGTGGAAATGGTTTGCGACTGGGAGGTGCAGTTGTTTGTTGCGAACTGAGCGGAGGTGTTCTGCAAAGCGGTCCCCAAGCCTCCGCTTGGTTTCCCCAATGTAGAGGAAGCCGCACCGGGTACAGTGGATGCAGTATACAAAATTGGCAGATGTGCAGGTGAACGTCTGCTTAATGTGGAATGTCATCTTGGGGCCTGGGATGGGGGTGAGGGAGGAGGTGTGGGGACAAGTGTAGCATTTCTTGCGGTTGCAGGGGAAGGTGCCGGGTGTGGTGGGGTTGGAGGGCAGTGTGGAGCGAACAAGGGAGTCACAGAGAGAGTAGTCTCTCCGGAAAGCAGACAGGGGAGGGGATGGAAAAATGTCTTGGGTGGTGGGGTCGGATTGTAAATGGTGGAAGTGTCGGAGGATGATGCGTTGTATCCGGAGGTTGGTAGGGTGGTGTGTGAGAACGAGGGGGATCCTCTTGGGGCGGTTGTGGCGGGGGCAGGGTGTGAGGGATGTGTTGCGGGGAATACGGGAGACGCGGTCAAGGGCGTTCTCGATCACTGTGGGGGGAAAGTTGCAGTCCTGAAAGAACTTGGACATCTGGGATGTGCGGGAGTGGAATGTCTAATCGTGGGAGCAGATGCGGCGGAGGCAGAGGAATTGGGAATAGGGGATGGAATTTTTGCCGGAGGGTGGGTGGGAGGAGGTGTATTCTAGGTAGCTGTGGGAGTCGGTGGGCTTGAAATGGACATCAGTTACAAGCTGGTTGCCTGAGATGGAGACTGAGAGGTCCCGGAAGGTGAGGGATGTGCTGGAGATAGCCCAGGTGAACTGAAGGTTGGGGTGGAAGGTGTTGGTGAAGTGGATGAACTGTTCGAGCTCCTCTGGGGAGCCCAGTTCGTCCCCTCCCCCCACTGCACCACACAACCAGCCCAGCTCTTCCCCCCCACCCACTGCATCCCAAAACCAGTCCAACCTGTCTCTGCCTCCCTAACCGGTTCTTCCTCTCACCCATCCCTTCCTCCCACCCCAAGCCGCACCCCCAGCTACCTACTAACCTCATCCCACCTCCTTGACCTGTCTGTCTTCCCTGGACTGACCTATCCCCTCCCTACCTCCCCACCTACACTCTCTCCACCTATCTTCTTTACTCTCCATCTTCGGTCCGCCTCCCCCTCTCTCCCTATTTATTCCAGTTCCCTCTCCCCATCCCCCTCTCTGATGAAGGGTCTAGGCCCGAAACGTCAGCTTTTGTGCTCCTGAGATGCTGCTTGGCCTGCTGTGTTCATCCAGCCTCACATTTTATTATCCCAAACTGTAGATAGTTTCCCCCAATTCCCTTTGCAACTGTAACAAGACGATTACTCTGATACTCCACTCCCCCTTGCAACAACAGCTAGGATTCCATTTACCTTCCAAATCACTCATTGTAACTTGCAGATTGACTTGGTGTGATTCATACACCTGGACTGTAGCATTCTGTAATCCTCTTCATTTAAATTTTAGGGCTGCATGGTGGCGCAGTGGTTAGCACTGCAGCCTCACAGCGCCAGGGGCCCAGGTTCGATTCCCGCCTCAGGCAACTGTCTGTGTGGAGTTTGCACATTCTCCTCGTGTCTGCGTGGGTTTCCTCCTGGTGCTCCGGTTTCCTCCCACAGTCCAAAGATATGCAGGCTAGGTGGATAGGCCATGGTAAACTGCCTGTAGTGTTCAGGAGTGTGTGGGCTAAAGGGGAATGGGTCTGGGTGGGATGCTTCTAGGGGCAGTGTGGACTTGTTGGGCCGAAGGGCCTGTTTCCACACTGTAGAGAATCTAATCTAATCTGAATAATCTGCTGCTTTTCTTCCTGCCAAAACAGACCAGTTCACATTTTCCCATATTATGCTCCTGCCAGGTTTTTGCTCACTCACTATTCCACTTAAATCTTAAAACTTTCTAAGCAAGTTTTAAGTGAATTCACTTGCAGTCAATTAGGGCAACTTGACTGGATACAATTATTTTTGGTTCAACATGTGGTCTAGTGTGCATCTCAGAATAGATTTTGGTATTTCTGTGGGCCAGGATATGCTCTGAATCACAATGTAGTCAGTTGTAGCAACAATGAAGAAACATGTGTGACTTGGACTGTGATAACATATGAAACCTTTACCAGACAAAACAGATTAATTGACAGCAAAAGTGAAGAATTAACCCTAATCAGCACAATTGACACTGAACATTTACACTTTTCTCATGATAGTTTATTCTGCTAGGTCATACACATTAGAAAGAATGGCATTTAAATTGTATACAGAATGTCCTCACTTCTGGCAGAAGCTCGTAACAAGCTCATAATTAGATGCCAATACAGGAACAGAAAATAAAACTGGAGTCTCAATTATAGATGAATAGTTGATAAAACATGAAATTAATTCATGATTTTTCACAGAACTGGTTTTTTAATTTATAAGTGTTAACATTTGGAATGTTCCTAAAGATGTTGTATGTGAAAGATTAGTCCTAAACCTTCAACTTTATGTTAGAATTCAAATTTTAGAGCCCGCGAACACAAAATAGCTGCAAAGTTATCATGAAAAGACAAGGTCCAGGAGAGGATAATTCAGGCAGTGCTTATCACAGGGACCGTTGCCTTCAGGGAGGCCAAATTCAGTCAGCTATTCCTCTTTTTCAAGTGGTCACCCCACACCCTAAGGATAATGGGGTGGGTGCTGTGCACAAAATAGCTGAGGGCTGGGGGCACTTTCATCCCAAGAGGCCAGGAAATCACCCTTTAAAAATCAAATACTGTGGCAAGCAATCAGAGCAAGGTCGCCCTCCCTACTCTGTATATGAGATTAATGTCTGTCTTGTGTCTTTAAGTTTAAGGGAGGTTTGAGAACTGAGAACATTGATAAATTCTTTAAATTCTCTTTCTATGTGAGCCTAAACACACCATAAACCATCTCCGTCATCAAATAAATGATTCAAGTCAGAATTATAAAGAAAGCCATAACAAAATGGGATCAGGGATAGCATAGGGAACTTGTGTGTGGAGCCTGAGGAGGTAGGGGAAGCCCTAAATGAGTTTTTTGCTTCTGTCTTTACGAAAGAAACGACCTGTGTAGTGAATGAAACCTTTGAAGAGCAGGTGTGCATGCTGGAATGGATAGAGATAGAGGAAGCTGATGTACTGAAAATTTTGTCAAACATTAAGATTGACAAGTCGCCAGGCCCGGATCAGATTTGTCCTCGGCTGCTTTGGGAAGCGAGAAATGCAATTGCTTCGCCACTTGCGAAGATCTTTGCATCCTCGCTCTCCACTGGAGTCGTACCTGAGGACTGGAGAGAGGCAAATGTAATTCCTCTCTTCAAGAAAGGAAATAGGGAAATCCCCGGCAATTATAGACCGGTAAGTCTCACGTCTGTCGTCTGCAAGGTGTTAGAAAGGATTCTGAGGGATAAGATTTATGACCATCTGGAAGAGCATGGCTTGATCAAATACAGTCAACACGGCTTTGTGAGGGGTAGGTCATGCCTTACAAACCTTATCGAGTTTTTTTGAGGATGTGACTAGTAAGGTTGATGAGGGTCAAGCTGTGGATGTGGTGTATATGGACTTCAGTAAGGCATTTGATAAGGTTCCCCATGGAAGGCTCATTCAGAAGGTCAGGAGGAATGGGATACAGGGGAACTTAGCTGCTTGGATACAGAATTGGCTGGCCAACAGAAGACAGCGAGTGGTAGTAGAAGGAAAATATTCTGCCTGGAAGTCAGTGGTGAGTGGGGTTCCACAGGGCTCTGTCCTTGGGCCTCTACTGTTTGTAATTTTTATTAATGACTTGGACGAGGGAATTGAAGGATGGGTCAGCAAGTTTGCAGACGACACAAAGGTCGGAGGTGTCGTTGACAGTGTAGAGGGCTGTTGTAGGCTGCAGCGGGACATTGACAGGATGCAGAGATGGGCTGAGAGGTGGCAGATGGAGTTCAACCTGGATAAATGCGAGGTGATGCATTTTGGAAGGTCGAATTTGAAAGCTGAGTACAGGATTAAGGATAGGATTCTTGGCAGCGTGGAGGAACAGAGGGATCTTGGTGTGCAGATACATAGATCCCTTAAAATGGCCACCCAAGTGGACAGGGTTGTTAAGAAAGCATATGGTGTTTTGGCTTTCATTAACAGGGGGATTGGGTTTAAGAGTCGTGAGATCTTGTTGCAGCTCTATAAAACTTTGGTTAGACCGCACTTGGAATACTGCGTCCAGTTCTGGGCGCCCTATTATAGGAAAGATGTGGATGCTTTGGAGAGGGTTCAGAGGAGGTTTACCAGGATGCTGCCTGGACTGGAGGGCTTATCTTATGAAGAGAGGTTGACTGAGCTCGGTCTCTTTTCATTGGAGAAAAGGAGGAGGAGAGGGGACCTAATTGAGGTATACAAGATAATGAGAGGCATAGATAGAGTCGATAGCCAGAGACTATTTCCCAGGGCAGAAATGGCTAGCACGAGGGGTCATAGTTTTAAGCTGGTTGGTGGAAAGTATAGAGGGGATGTCAGAGGCAGGTTCTTTACGCAGAGAGTTGTGAGAGCATGGAATGCGTTGCCAGCAGCAGTTGTGGAAGCAAGGTCATTGGGGTTATTTAAGAGACTGCTGGACATGCATATGGTCACAGAAATTTGAGGGTGCATCCATGAGGATCAATGGTCGGCACAACATTGTGGGCTGAAGGGCCTGTTCTGTGCTGTACTGTTCTATGTTCTATGTTCTATGTTAAAATAATACAGCCCCAAAAATCAAAAATGAGCCCTTTGGAATATCTCAAGGAGAACTCCCGGAAAAGAAACATTTTGATATGAGAACAGGTTCACAGAGGTGGAACTGGTCACAACTCACTGGGGTAGCATACTGGAAATAAACCACCACTATTTCCAGTATGTAAGAAGATGCCATCTATCTATCCAATTTACCTGACTGACAGACTCAGATGAAAGGAAAGTCTACACCAGATTTTTGTATTTAACAAAGAAACAGATTGTTTTTAACCAATGGGAGGAATAAATATGATTGTTATCTTTGAATTCTCCCACAATTTAAATTCTATACCTTTAAATTCCCTCTCTTACAGTTAGATAGACACACAAACACAGACAAGGCATGGATATTAAGGGTGAAAAAAGAACATAATCAGGGAAACACGTTTCGCTAGTACCCGTATGGACCATAGCACTCATAGAACGTAGGACATTACAGCACATTACAGGCCCTTCGGCCCTCGATGTTGTGCCAACCTGTCATACCGATCTGAGGCCCATCTAACCCACACTATTCCATGTACGTCCATATGCTTGTCCAATGACAACTTAAATGTACCTAAAGTTGGCAAATCTACTACCGTTGCAGGCAAAGCGTTCGATACATTGTATTTTTGCCCTTCCTTCAGATTATTTGATGTTGACATGACATTGGTTGTACACTAATGTTCAGCCTTTCGTTCACCAGTTAAAAGTTCATCCTTCGATGTGTTTGAAGCTTTTGTTCCTCCTTAGGAGATTTGCAAGGAAAGATGAGTGGAAGATAGCTAGTTGTTACTGGACACTTGCTTATACTTCCACAGAGGAAACAGAACAAAGAGATTTTTGACTCTTTCTCTGTGCAGACTAGATGTTTCTGCTGCACTGGTCCCACACAAGCCATGGGTACATGGCCAGGAGTCAATCAAAACATTGTTGTCAAGTAGGCTTCCCTAAGTTTCTACTGGATTAATTCTGCCTGTCTTTGCTGTCACTGTTCCAGTTAATGGCAGCATTGTATATGATTCACAATATGCTCTGGTACACATGTTTAAAACTGCAGCCATCTCCTTAGTCAGTTTCCTTGGTTAAAAGCAGTATCTTCCATTCTCCCCTGCATTACATTGAGTTTTTGCAGGATTTATTGCTGGGAAGCCTTTGCGTTCCTCCACCTCATGCCTTATTAATTATATACCACACCCCTATGATGATGTCTCTCCCATTCGATTTACCTCCTCAGCTCACGATATGCCATTCCCAGAAAAACTCATCTCAGCAGTTATCCTAGAAACTAGAGTATTCCTTACACCAATGTCACCTTTAAAATTCCATTGCTCCCCCAGACAAGCAACGACAGTCAAGAGCTACTGCGCATGATTTTTGGCATTTGTTCTGGATGTGGCAGATAGGCCCTTTTCTGTGGGCAGGTTTCTGGAGCTCCTGCTGGACAGGGCATTGACTATTCACTTCTGTGAACCTGGCCTCATACCAAAACTTTTCTTTTCCGGAGTTCTCCTCACCCAGGACCAGCAGTGACCATCATATGACTCTAGGCCATGCCAGCCTGGTATGAGGTTGCCACCCAGGTCACTGCAGTCTCAACAGTCTGGAGAAATTCCCAGTAATGTAGGAAGTAGATCAGTGACTTTCCACACTTCACCAGCATAATTGCCATCATCTTCTCTCAGACACCTTCTACTCTTTCCATCTCAGCTACCAAACACACAGTCATGCTCTACCACTCTCACTCCTGCCTGCAACATCTTCCCTCGTTCACTGTCACCCATCCTAACCTGCAACACTGCTTACCCTGTGTGCTTCCTGTGCTACCTACTCACTCATTCAGGACACATCCCTACCTGGACCAACAGTAGCAGCTATATCACCATTTCTATCTCCCTTAATTCTTGCCTCTCTCTCATTCAGGAGGAAAACAGCCCACACCCAGGCAGAAAAAGTCAAGACAGGAGGTGAGCTACTGGTAATTTGGCTCTTCATCCCTTGTGAGGATATCACCCTGATTCTGACCACCCCCAGCAGGGTCTGGACCTGGTAATGTAGACTGCCCTTGACTTACTCTATTGGGATCCCGTGATTTGATGGAGTCCTGCTTACATCCAGTAACAAGTTTTGAGGCTTTGTGAGCATACTAATTGGCACAAAATGACAGTGGGTAGGCTTAGAGTGAGGGAGCGATAAGGCAAGGAGGGAAGAGACTGAAGATGTAGCCTGGTTCAGTCCATGATTTGAGTCGCTTGAGTGCACAGTGTCCTTGATGCAGCATTACAATGACAGTTGTTGCTACGACTGAGCATTGGTGGTGGAGGGACTGGATGTGGATGTGCTGCAAATCAAGCAAACCACTTCATCCTGATGGTGTCAAGCTTCTAAACTTGTGCCTTCTGGAATGTGGACAGGCCTTGGGAGTCAGGAGGTGAGTTAATCATTGCAGGATTCCTAACCTCTTCAGTACTCTTGTAGCCACAGAATTTATATGGCTAGTGCAGTTCAGCTTCTGGTCAATGGTACTCCCCAGGATGCTGATAGAGCGAGAGTCAATGATGGTCATGCCATTGAAAGTCAAGGGGAAATGGTTAGGTTTCAAGGACTTCCAAAAACTAACAACCCTTTGAAAGAAAAATATTCCCTCAACTCAGTCTTAAATGGGCTATCCCTTATCATTAAACTATGATCCTTCATTCTAGATTCTCCCATAAGAGGAAATAGCCTTTCCACATCCACCCAGTCAAGTCCCCTCACTATCTTATATGTTTCGATTTAGGCAACTCTGACTCTTCTAAGCTCCAAGGACATAGTCTAACCTGTTCAATCTTTCCTCACAACACAACCCACTTCTCCAGGCATTAGTCCAGTAAACCTCTAAACTGCTTTCAAATGCATTAACATCCTTCTGTAAGTACAGTGACCAGTACTGTACAGTACATCAGATGCCATCTCACCAATTGCCTGCATAGCTGAAGCATAACCTCCCTACTCTCGCATTCAATTCTGCTCACAATCCAATATAATATTCTATTAGCTTTCCTTATTACTTGCTGTACCTGAATACTAATCTTGTGGGATTCACGCACTAGGACACCAGGATCCCTCTGCATCTTAGAGGTCTGCAATCTCTCATCATTTAGGTAATATGCTTCTTTTTATTCTTTCTGCCAAAATAGATAATTTAGCACTTTCCCACAATATACACTATTTGCCAGATTTTTGCCCACTCATTTAACCTCTCTATATCCCTTCGTAGTCTCCTTATATCCTCTTCACACCTCACCTTCCTACCTATCATTGCATCATCAGAAAATATGGCTACCATACCTGTGGTCTCTTCTTCCAAATCATTTATATAAATTGTAAGGAGTGCAGGTCTCAGCATCAATCCTGTGGCACACCACTTTTGACATCTTGCCAGGATCATTTCAACATCCGAATTGGAAAGCGAAGACCATCGAACTGTCCCATATTTTTCTACCTCCGCCAATAATCTATTTTCCCTATTTGTGTATATGTACATGTAAGGGGATTTTATAAGGGAAGTAGAGATTTCATTAATAATTTTAAATGTCAACAATTTACGTCTGTTTTCCAATATCCAGAGTTTAATTACTTGTAATAAACAATAATTATTTAATAAACCAGAGAACTGAAGATCCACTTCTGATTGGAAACAAAAAACATAAAGTGTTTGAGAAACTCAGCAGGTCTATAGGCATTTGTGCAAAGAAAGCAGAGTGAAAGTTTTGAGTCTCGTCACCCTTTTTCAGAACATAATAATTCTTGTTCAGTACAGAAACCCAATCAACTTTTTTCTATTAACATTGCACTGAACATCAGTTAAATTGGGGTACTTGTGTACTTTAATCAAACTTACCATTTTTTATAACTCTGGAAATAGTGGAACTCAATTTATAATGTGCTATCCCAGGCAGTTGCAACTTATTCAGCATGATGCATTATCCCAGATGGGGTGGGGCAGGGTGGTGAGAGGGAATTCCTGCAGGCATACTCCTGGCCTCACAGGCTGGTGGCTGTTTGACCTGGAGCAGTGCAGATTTACAGGCACCTGACAGAGGTGCATACAGATATGAGGGACATGTAAGGTGGATAGGAAGGGACCTTTTCCATTAATAGGAGAAGGGGGCCAATAACCAGGAGCAAAAAGATTTAAACTGATAGATAGAAGGATAAGAGGATTGTTGAGGAGAAATATTTTCACTCAGAAGTTGTAGGGAGATAGAACTCACTGCCTGAAAGAGTGGTTGAGTCAGAGATTTTCCTAACAAAGAACAAAGAAAATTACAGCACAGGAACAGGTCCTTCGGCCCTCCAAGCCTGCGCTGATCGAGATCCTCTGTCTAAACCAGTCATCTATTTTCTAAGGGTCGGTATCCCTTTGCTGATGCCCATCCATGTACCTGTCCAGATACATCTTAAAAGACACTATTGTTCTGCACCTACCACCTCCACTGGCAACATGTTCCAGGCACCCACAACCCTCTGCGTAATGAACTCTCCATGCATATCTCCCATAAACTTTCCTCCTCTCACTTTGAACTCATGACCCCTAGTAATTGAGTCCCCACTCTGGGGAAAAAAGCTTCTTGCTAACCACCTTGTCTGTACCCCCTCATGATTTGGTAGACCTCAATCAGGTTCCCCCTCAATCTCCGTCTTTCTAATGAAAATAGTCCTAATATACTCAACCTTTCTTCATTGCTAGTGCCCTCCATACCAGGCAACATCCTGGTGAACCTCCTCTGCACCCTCTCCAAAACATCCACATCCTTTTGGTAATGTGGCGACCAGAACTGTACACAGTACTCAAAATGTGGATGAACCAAAGTCCTATACAACTGAAACATGACCTGCCAACTCTTGTACTCAATACCCCGTCCAATGAAGGAAAGCCTACCATATGCCTTCTTGACCACTCTCTTGACCTGCATTGCCACCTTCAAGGAACAATGGGCCTGAACACCCAGATCTCTCTGTACATCAATTTTCCCTAGGAATTTTCCATTTACTGTATAGTTCACTCTTGGGCATCTTTGGCAATGTTTAGATATTGACTCGTGTTGCTATAGTCTCCTGGGTTACGGGCCAAGAGCTAAAAATGTGAAGTGTTACATCAATTTTCAACCCTCAGTATGGTGCCACTGTGGAAAATGGTTTGGGAAACAATGACTTAAGTTATACACTCCATCAATCAAACTCCATCTCCATCGAGATTCCCTATTTGTAAGGCCATACATTGTCCTGGCTCATAGGTCAAGATTCTTTGGGATTGATTGAACAATAGAAGGCAATTTTATTTTCTCTGACATTGAATAATGCAGGTCAGTTAAAACACAGTCGTGAAAGTGATGTGCAACTGATCAAGAATTTATCTATTTCAGCCTTAGACACACACAACAACTCTGCCTGCACAGCTCTTTGTGGCAAAGTGTTCCAAAGACTCGCAACCCTCTGAGAGGAGAAATTCCTTATTATCTCAGTCTTAATTCTGAGACAATGCCCTCTGATCATTGTTTAGCCTTTGCTCATAACACAATCCCTTCATGCCAAAGATTATCCTAAGAAACCTTCTCTCAACTGCCTCCAATAAAATGATATCTTTCCTTCAATAAAAGGGACCAGAATGGCTCACTGTACCCCAGATGTGGTCTCACCATCAACTTGTATATTTGCAGAAGACTTCCTTGCTCTTATGCTCCAACTGCTTCAAAATAAGGGCCAACAATCCATTAGCCTTCCTGATTTACTCCTGCACCTGTGTGCTAGTTTTCTGTGTTCCATGCACAAGTGCCCCAAATCAATCTGTACTGATGCTTTTGCCAGTTTTTCTCCATTTAAATAATACTCTGTTCTTTTTGTTCTTTTTGATTTCTGAAGAAGGCTCCCAACCCAAAACATCAGCTTTCCTGTTCCTTTGATGATGCCGGGCCTGCTGTGTTTCTCCAGCTCCACACTGTGTTATTGGATGTGAGTTTGTTTGCTGAGCTGGAAGGTTAGTTTTCAGACGTTTCGTCACCATTCTAGGTAACATCATCAGTGAGCCTCCGTCGAAGCGCTGGTGTTATGTCCCGCTTTCTATTTATCTGGTTAGGTTTCCTTGGGTTGGTGATGTCATTTCCTATTCTTTTTCTCAGTGGACGGTAGATGGGCTCCAAATCAATGAGTTTGTTGATGGAGTTCCGGTTGGAATGCCATGCTTCTCGGAATTCTCGTGCATGTCTCTGTTTGGCTTGTCCTAGGATGGATGTGTTGTCCCAATCAAAGTGGTGTCCTTCCTTATCTGTATGTAAGGATACAAGTGATAGTGGGTCATGTCGTTTTGTGGCTAGTTGATGTTCATGTATCCTGGTGGCTAGCTTTCTGCCAGTTTGTCCAATGTAGTGTTTGTCACAGTTCTTGCAAGGTATTTTGTAGATGACGTTCGGTTTATTTGTTGTCTGTATAGGGTCTTTTAAGTTCATTAGCTGCTGTTTTAGTGTGTTGGTGGGTTTGTGGGCTACCCTGATGCCAAGAGGTCTGAGTAGTCTGGCAGTCATTTCCAAAATGTCTTTGATGTAGGGGAGAGTGGTTATGGTTTCTGGGCCCGTTTTGTCTGTTTGTTTGGGTTTATTGCTGAGGAATTGGCAGACTGTATTCGTAGGGTACCCATTCTTTTTGAATACACTGTATAGGTGATTTTCCTCTGCTCCGCATAGTTCCTCTGTGCTGCAGTGTGTGGTGGCTCGTTGGAATAATGTTCTAATGCAGCTTCGTTTGTGGGTGTTGGGATGGTTGCTCCTGTAGTTCAGTATTTGGTCCGTATGTGTTGTTTTCCTGTAGACGCTGGTTTGAAGTTCCCCATTGGCTGTTCGCTGTACTGTGACATCTAGGAATGGCAGTTTGTTGTTGGTTTCCTCCTCTTTTGTGAATTTTACGCCAGCAAGAGTATTATTGATGGTCTTGAAGGTCTCCTCTAATTTGTTTTGTTTAGTAATGACAAAGGTGTCATCCACATAGCGGACCCAAAGTTTGGGTTGGATGATTGGCAGAGCTGTTTGTTCGAATCTCTGCATTACTGCCTCTGCTAAGAACCCTGATATCGGAGATCCCATGGGCGTACCGTTGGTTTGTCTGTAGGTTTTGTTATTGAAAGTGAAGTGGGTGGTGAGGCATAGGTCCACTAGCTTGATGATGTTGTCCTTGCTGATGAGGTTGGTGGTGTCTGGTGTATGTGTCTTCTGTTCTTCTAATAGTGTCGTCAGTGTTTCTTTGGCCAGGTTGATGTTGATGGATGTGAACAGGGCTGTTACGTCAAAGGAGACCATTATTTCATCCTCTTCTATCTTGGTGTCTTTGATGGTGTTCAGGAATTCTTGGGTGGAGTGAATAGAGTGGTGGGAGTCTTCTACTAGGTGTTTTAGTCTTTGGTGTAGTTCCTTGGCTAATCTGCAGGTTGGTGTTCCAGGTAGTGACACTATGGGTCTGAGGGGGGCTCCTGGTTTGTGAATTTTTGGTAGTCCGTAGAAACGTGGTGTGTTGGATCCATCTGGTTTCATTTTTTGGAAGTCTCTCTTGTTTAATTCTCCAGATTTTTGAAGTTTTTTGAGTAGGGCTATGATTCGGTTCTCTAGTTGTGGGGTCAGGTCTATCGCCGCCTGTTGGTAAGTGTCGGTATCTGCAAGCAGTGCGTTCGCTTTCTCAATGTAGTCTGTTCGGTTTAAAATGACTGTCAAGCGTCCTTTGTCTGCAGGTAGGATAACGATATTTTTTATCTTTTTTGAGTCCTTTTAGGGCTTTCCTTTCTTGTGTATTGAGTGTGTTTTCTTCCTTTTTCCTGCTTAGTGTAGGTGCGACTGTCTGTTTGTTGGTTTGCTGGGCTTCTTCTGTGAGTTTGTTGTCTTTAGCGTTGTTTCTAACGCAGCTGAGAAATCTTTCTTGTCCGCATCCCGGAAGTTGTAATTTAATCCTCTTACTAAGACGGCTTTTTCAGTGTCTGTTAGTGGTCAGTCAGAAGTTTTTTATCCATGCTTCTGTGCTGTCTGTGTTGTTATTTTGTGTGAGTTTGTCTAGTTTTTTCGTTTTTTGTGTTTGCCGCTGTCTGATGTCTATGGCTCGTTGTACTGTGTCTGTCCATTCATGGTTTGTCGCGTTAGTGAGTAAAGTTTTTTGGCACGAAATTTCCTGGTTGTATTTACGGAGTCTGTTGTGAGCGTCATTGATCATTTCTCTAAGCATTCTGCGGCCGTTTTGCTCAGCTATTCTTTTGGCTAGAGTGGTGTTAAGGGGAGGTTTGTATTTGAGACATTTAGGTAGTACCCGTTTCCTTAGGCATTCATGCAGGAAGTACAGCTGTGCGCGGGTGGCACTCTGTCGGATGGCATTGGTTTCCCATCTTCGGGCCAGTTTTAGCGTATTGCGCTTCGTCGGAGGCTCACTGATCATGTTACCTGGAATGGTGACGAAACGTCTGAAAACGAACCTTCCAGCTCAGCGAGCAAACTCACATCCAGAACCTCAACCGGAGCTACAAATCTTCTCAAAACTCGCTAACACTGTGTTATCTTTGTTCTCCCTTTCAGAATGAACCACTTCAGTTTCCCACATTGTATATTATTTGCCAACTTTTAATCCACTTACTTACCATATCAATATCTCTCTGTAAACTGTTTGCATCTCACATCGAACCCACCCTTCCACTTATTCTTGTGTTGTCTGCAATTTTGGCTACAGTACATTAACTTCCTTCCATCAAATCATTAATATATATTGTAAACATTGCAGTCCCAGCATTAATCCCTGTGGAACCTCACTAGTCATGTGTTCCCAATGTGAACAAAAGAAGCCCTTATCCTCACTTGCTGTTTCCTGTCTTAAAGCCAATGCCCTATCCATGTCAATATACTATCCTGGACACTGTAGACTCTTATTTTATGACTAAACTAGTTGTGAGGTACTTTGTCAAATGGAAGTCAAAATACATCATATTTACTGGTTCACCTCTGTCAACACTTAGTTGAGTCTTCCTTGAAAAATTCTAATGAATTAGTCAGACATGATTTCCCCTTCATGAAGCCATGCTGACTCTGCTTGATTAGATTATGATTTTCCAAATATTACTTCCTTAATAATTGATTCCAATACTTTTCCAACAATTGGTTTCAGACTTGACCTATAGTCACCCAGTTTTACCTCTTTCCCATTTTGAATAAGGGTGTCACAGTGGTAGCTTTCAAACTAACTGGTACTTCTCCAGAATGCAGTGAATTTTGGAAAATTACAATGGAGGCATCCATTATCTTTGTAGGTACTGCTTTTAGGATCTTAGTATGCAAGGCATCGGGGTCAGGGGACTTATCTACCTTTACTGCCGTTAGTTTCTCTAATACTACTTCTTTGTTGATAGTGATTGTACTTAATTCCTCCCCATTTTCTTACATTAATGGTACGTTCAAAGTATCTTCTACCATAAAGACAGATACAAGATATCTGTTTAACAGCTCTGCCATTTCTACTTCTGCCCAAATGGATTCAACATTGTCGGAGCTGAGATCCTCTCTCCTAACTATCCTCATTTAATTTCTTATTAACAGTGCTATCCATCCTTCCTGTTCCTCCTAAAGGCCAATATCCCTGAATGTTAAGTTCCCAGTTTTGATCTCCTTGTAACCATATTCCTGTGGATAAAAAAAATACTGAACAGCTTTCCGAGATTTCCTTCCCTCTGCATGTTTCTTTCAGTTTTCATTATCTATGTCTGTATGTTTGTGTACATTGGGAACATATATATGAGGATTAGTGTTTTAATTAGTATCGTTACATAACTGTTTATCTGCAGCTAGAGTCTAATTACGTGAGGAATAATATCTCTTGTTCAGTATAGAAGTCTGGTCCATCCTTTGTATAAATTTGACTCTTAAAGTCTGGTAAATTGAGGAATTTTGAACACTTCATAAAATCTTCAGTAAACACAAACAAGTACTGATGCTGGAAATCTGAAACAAAACCAGACAGTGCTGTTGAAACACAGCTAATCTGGCAGCATCGATAGAGAGGTAAATAGTTAAGGTTTCAAATTGAGTGATCTTCACCTTTACAGATGCTGCCAGACCTGCTGAATTTCTCAAGCACTTTTTTTTTCCCTTGTAAATGCTTTAACTTTTGCGATCACACCTTGAATAGATGGGCTCACTCTCCATCACGTATCCGTGAGTCGTGACATTGATTTGGGCCATATAATCCTCCAATGGCGGCCCTCTGACCCAGCATTCATCGGGGGTCTGAATAAGCCTTATCTTGCTATCAGGGGTATTATGATACATGCGTACTGACCAGCAAGGACTGGGGCAAGCGCAGTGAAACCTCTCTGGAGCATGCGTATTACCGGTCTTGGTTATTACAGCAACGAGGACGGCAGCGAAAGATCAGAGATAGTGGGTGAGTGAAGATCAATGAGCCGGCATGTGAGGAAAGATGTTTTATAAGCGACCATACTGACCTCGAGCTGTAAAATAAAAATAACTCGAAGACTCACGTTTACACCGATTTGCTATCGTTATTGTCAGACCCGGCATATTTTTTTGAAAGATAACGAAGTGTGAGGCTGGATAAACACAGCAGGCCAAGCAGCATCTCAGGAGCACAAAAGCTTACGTTTCGGGCCTAGACCCTTCAGGGGTCAGCTCTTGTTCTGAGATGCTGCTTGGCCTGCTGTGTTCATCCAGCTTCACACTTCGTTATTCTTTAGGAAGCACAGTATCCAGAAGGGCACGTGTGTGACCGCCATCTTTGTGAGAAGCAATGGGCAGCATTGCGCATGCGGGTGCCCAACACCTTGTCACTGCTATTCCGGTCACCACATTACAGAAAGGATGGAATTGCAACCAATTCCAAAGGCTGGACAGGAGAATTAAAAGAATGTTGCCATTCCTGGAAAGTACAGCTTTGAGCAGGGATTGGAAAGGCTGAAACAGGAGAAGCGAAGGGGAACTTTGACTGAGATATTCAACAATGTGAGGGCCTGGACAGAGCGGATAGGAAGGATCTACTTTAGCAGAGAGTTCAGTGATGAGACGGAATAGATTTAAAAGCATTTTTTAAATTCATAGAAATGTAGAAGAGAGGAGTAGGTGGAGGCCATTCAGCCCTTCAACACTGTTCTGCCATTCATCATGATTATGGTTGATTGCCCAACTCAATAGCCTAATCCTGCTTTCTCCCCAAATCCTTTGATCTCATTCACCCCAAGTTCTATACCTAGCCACCTCTTGAATACATTCAATGTTTTTGCATCAACTACTTCCTGTGGTAATGAATTCCACAGACTCACGACTCTTTCGGTGAAGAAAATATCCCCTCATCTCTGCCCTAAATGGTCTACCCTGAATCCTCAGACGGTGACCCCTGGTTCTGGACACACCCACCATAAGAAACATCCTCCCTGCATCTACCCCGTCTAGTCCTTTAGAATTTTATAAGTCTCTGAGATTCCACCCCCCTGCTGCCCCCCCCACTTTGTGAAAACAATCCAAACAAGTCAATCTCTTGTCATATGTCAGTCCCACCATCACTGGAATCAGCCTCAAACCTTTGCTGCAATTCCCCAAGAGCAATACCATCCTTCCTCAGAAAAGGAGACTAAAACTGCATACAATATTCTAGGTGTGACCTCACCAAGGCCCTGTGTAACTGCAACACACTTCTCTGCTCGTGTACTCAAAACGAAGGCTAAACTACCATTTGCCTTCTTTATCATCTGCATGCTTACCTTCAGTGACCAGTCCACAAGGACACCCAGGTCCTGCTGCACACTCCCCTCCCCTAATTTATAGCTATCAGGTAGTAATCTGCTGCCTTGTTTTTGCTTACAAAGTAAATCTGCACAGAGATTGGGCAAATCAAATTAGCCACAATGTTGGAGAGGAGGAATTTCTAGACTGTGTATGGGATGTTTTCTTTACCAATATGTGGAGAAAGCAACTAGACTCCAGGTCATTTAGACTGGGTACTGTGCAATGAGAAGGTATTCATTGCTAATCTAGCTGTGAGAGACCCTTGGGGGGGATGAGTGATCACAACATACATGGGATGTGGGTGTCGCTGGCTGGCTAGCGTTTATTGCCTGTCCCTAGTTGCCCTTGAAGGTAGTGGTGAGCTGCCTTCTTGAATCACTGCAGTCCACCTGCTGTGTCCCGACCCATAAATTTGTAAAGTAGGCAAATCCAGGATTTTGAACTAGTAACAGTGAATGAATGGTGATATATTTCCAAGTCAAGTTGGTGAGTGGCTTGGAGGGGAACTTGTTCCGATGTTCGGTGTTCTGAGGCATCTGCTGCTCTTATCCTTCTAGATGGAAGTGGTTGAGTTTGAAAGGTGCTGTTTGAGGAATGTGGGTGAATTTCTTCGGTAGTTCTTACAGATAGTACAAATTGCTGCTGCTCTGTATTGGTGGTGGAGGGAGCAGATGTGATGCCAGTTAAGCAGGCTGCTTTGACCTACATGGTGTTAAGCTTCTTGAGAGTTTTTGGAGCCGCATCCAATCAGGTAAGTGGAGTGTATTTGCTCATACTCCTGACTTGTGGTTTGCAGATGATGAAGAGTCTCTGGGGAATAAGGAGGTGAGTTACTTGCTGCAGGATTCCCAGCTTCTGACTTGCTCTCCTATTCACAATACTTTTATGGCTTTTAGTTTCTGGTCAGTGGGGACTGCTTCAGAATGTAAATGGCTTGGGGCTTAGTGGTGGTCAGATAAGGGCTTCACCCTTATCTTTTGCACTGATATGCTGGGCTGTTCCATTATCAAGGATGTGTATATTTGTGGAGCCTTCTCCTCCAGTGAGTTGCTTAATTGTCCATCACCATTCACAGTTGGATGTGGCAGGACTGCAGAGCTAGATTTTACCTGTTGGTGGTGGATCAGTTAGCTCTGTCAATCACTTGCTGTTTGGTGTGCAAGTAGTCCTATTTGTTAGGGTCATCAGGACGACACTTTGTTTTTAGGTATGCCTTATGCTGTTCCTGTCATGCTGTCCTGCACTCTCCATTGAACCAGGGTTGATCCACTGGGTTGGTGGCAATGGTCATCAACTGAGTGATACGTTGGTCTGTGAGGTTGCAGATCGTGCTGGAGTAAAATTCTGCTGCTATTGATGGCCCACAGCACCTCATGGATGGATGTCCATTCTTGAGTTTCTAGATCTGTTCAACATCTGTCCCATTTCACATGGAAATAGTGTCACATGACATAATGGATGGTTATTCTGAATGTGAAGGCAGGGCTTCAACTCCACAAGGACTAGTGTGGTGGTCACTTGTTGATACTGTCATGGACTGATGCATCTGCAGTGGGGAGATTGGTAAGGATGAGGTCAAGTATGTTTTTCCCACTTGTTGGTTCCCTTATTATCTGCTGCTGACCCAGTCTCGCAGCAGGATCCCTCAGCACTTGACCAGCTTGATCAGTGGTGCTTGTGCCAAACCACTGTTTGTGGTGGACATTGAAATCCATCACCTATTTGTTAAAAGATTAGGAGAGAGATGGGAAAAACAACTTTTACATGGTCTGAAACTGCTGGCCCTGTAATTATTTCAGTTTGGTGGCCACAGTGCTTTTTCCTGGAGTAAGGGCCCACGTTAGAGGCATCATCTTTGTGTGGGACAATGGATAGCAGTGTGCATACGTGAGGCAACAGCTTGAGCGAAGTGTGCAGTTCTGGTCACCTGATTGTAGAAAGGGTGCACAGGATGTTGCCAGGATGAGAAAAATGCAGCTATGAGCAAACCTGGAATAGGCTCAAATACAAGAGGCTGAGGGGTAACTTTGTTAAGATATTTGAAATTATGAGGGGAACAGTTGGAATGGACCTATTTATCTTAAGAGAGAGGCCAGTGACGAGAGGAAATAGATTTACAATGATTGGTTGTAAGATTAGATTAGTAATGATGAATCATTTTTTTCACCCAGACAGTATTTGGGGTCTGAGACTCACTGCCTGAAAGGTTTGGCAAGGAGAAACCCTCAACTTATTGAGCAAGTCCTGGATGTGCACCTGGAGTGTTATAACCTGCAGGGCCAAGGACCAAATGCTAGCAAATTGAGGCAGGATGTGTGACTGCTTTTTCAAATGGTATGGACGGATTGGGTAGAGTGGGTTATTTTTGTATCACGAACTTGCGGTGTCCCGTGAAACAAAGTCAAAAAGGTAGAGAAATGTTTGCCTCTTTCAAATTTCTATCTCAGAGTCATACTGTGTAGAAAAAGCCCTCCACCCAATTGAGTCTGCATCAGCTAATAACTACCACTGAAGGTGCATGAATTCCAATTTTCCTGCATTTGTATCATATCCTTGAATGTTATGATGTTTTAAGTGTTCATCCAAATATGTTTTAAGGTTGTAAGGTTTCTGGTCTCCACTATCTTCCCAGGCAGTGCATTCTCTGTGATTCCAACCACCGTCTGACAAAAAATGTTTTTTCTTCAAATCCTTCCTAATCTCTTGCCCCTTACCCTAAAACTATGCCTCCTTGTAATTGACCCCTCAACCCAGAGGAACAGCTGCTTCCTATGCACCCTGTTCATTACCCCTCATAATCTTATACACCATAATCATGTCCCCCCTCAGCCTTCTCTGATCTAAAGAAAATAATCCAAGCCTATCCAGGCCTTCCTTACAGCTCAGTTGCTCCAACGCAGGCAGCATCCTGGTGAACCTCCTCTGTATCCCATCGAGTGCTATCACATCCTTCTTGTAGTGAGATGACCAGAACTGCTCACAGTACTCCAGTTGTGACCTAACCACCACTCCGTAAAACTTGAATATTACCTCCTTGCTGTTCTACTCTGTATTACGAGTGATGAATGTAAGTGTGTTTAAGTGTTCCTTATACGTTATTAACAATCCTGTTCATGGGCTCTGCTGATGTCAGGGATTTGCAAATAATTAGCCAAAGATCCTTCTGTTCCACTGAGTATTCAGTGTCCTGCCATTCATTAAATACTGCTTCATCCTGTTTCTTCCAAAGTGCATCACCACGTCATTGACAGGATTAAATATTATCTGCCACTGCTCAATCCATCTGGTCAACCCATCTATATCTTCCTGTAAACTACAACCATCATCTTCACCATTAGTCAATCTTGGTGTCTTCTGGAAATGTGCTTAACATTACCCCCACATTTTCGTCGGTATCATTTATATAAATAACAAACAATAAGGGTCGCAGTTTTGATCCTTGTAGTATACTGCTGGACACCAGCCTCCAGGGACTCAAACAGCCTTCTACCACTACCCTTTTGTATCCTATTATTAGGCCAGTTTCTGATCGATCTCACCAAGTTTCCCTGAATTCCATGTGCTTTAACCTTCTCAATCAATCTCCAATGTGGAACCTCGTCAAAAGCTTTGCTAAAATCCATATAAACTATATCTATTGAACTTTCACTGTCCACATACTGGCTCACATTTTCGTAAAATTTAATATTTGTTAGAATTGTCCAACCGCTGACAAAGTCATGCAGACTATCCTAATTAACCCATGCCTTTCCGAATGGATATTAATTCCCTCCTTCAGAACTTTCTCCAGTGGTTTCCCTGCCATTGATGTGAGATTCATTGGTCTGTAATTTCCTGAATCCACCTCCACTGTCTTTCTTAAACAGTGGAACCACATTAGTCATCTTCCAGTCCTCTGGCACTTCTCCTGTGACCTGAGATGAATAAAATATTTGTGTCAGAGCCCCTACAATTTCCTGCCTTGCCTCCCAGAGTAGGCTGGGAAGCAATTCATCCAGGCCAGTGGATTTGTCTGCTTTTAAGCCTGACAGAGCCTCCAATATGTCCCTATTTCCTATATCAAACTGTGCAAGTTCCTCACACTTTGTTTTCCTGAATCCTGTATCTACATTCTCCTTTTCCAGAGTGAAGGCCAAAGACAATGTTCTGCAGCTTCACACACTGCCCCTGACAGGCCCCACTACTTCTCTTGTCAACCTCTTTCCTTCAATGTATTTTAAAAATATCTTGGGGTCCTTCCTAATCCTGTTCATAAGTTCTTTCTCATGTTCCGTTTTTGCTATTCTAATTGCTTTCTTCAGTTCGCTATTGCAATTGCTTTATTGCTCATCCATTTCTGCATTGTCCTAGATATCCAGGGTTCCTGGAAATTACAGCTCCCGTATTTCACCCAAAATGGTACATACGGACCTGTACACACTCTAGCTTTTTTTTAATGCTCCCTGCCACTGCTCTGCTATAGACATATCCACGAGGAGCTGTTCCCAATAAATTTTGGAAAGATCCTGCTTTATTTTGATAAATTCTGTCTTCCTCCAATCCAAAGTCATCTTTTGCAGTTATCTTTTTCCTGGTCCATAACAAATTTGAACCATATCATGTTGTGGTTGCTATTGCTAAAAATGTTCCCCCAGTGCTACATTTAACATTTGTCTACCTTTATTCCCCAGAACCAGGTCCAGCATTGTGCTGTCCCTCATTGGGCCTTCTATACATTGGCACAAAAAACTCGCCTGCATACATTTCAAGAAATCTGCCCGCACTAATCCCGTAACATTATGGCTGTCTGAATTAATGTTGGAAAAGTTGAAATCCCCTGGTATAGTGTAGTTGATTATTATTTTTACACACCTCTGTGAGCTGTCTACATACTTGCTCCTCTATTTCCCACTGACTCTTTAGGGACCTTTAATACTGTCCGAGTAACATGACTGCCCCTTAATGTTCCTAAATTCTACCCACACAGCCTCATTTGAGGACTCTTCCAAGACATCATCCCTCCTTATTGCAGCAATTGACTCCTTAATTAATACTTCCACTACCACCACCCTTTTTACACTTTCCTCCGTCTGTCCTAAAGATTCTAAGTCATGGAATGTTGTATTACCAGTCCAGCCCTTCCCTCAACTAAGTTTCTTTGATGGTAACAATATCATAATTCCATGTGTCAATGCACGCCTTTAACTTATCAGTTTTACATATTACACTCCTAATGTTAAAGACCATCTAGGCTTGTCTTAATTTCCTGATACTCAACATAGTTAGACTCACTCTGACCTGCTTCCTTTGCTGTAGCATAATGTGTCTCTCTTTTGTCAATATTCTGTGTTCCCTGCCCCTGCCAGACTTGTCTAAAAACCTCCCAACAGCCCTAGTAAACCTGCCTGCAAGGATGTTGGCTCCAATGTGGTTCACGTGCAGACCATTCCATTTGTACATGTCCCACGTTTCCTAAAATCAATCCCAGGTTTTCTGGAATATAAGATCTTCCCTAATGCACCAGCTCTTGAACAACACATTCATCTGTGTTGTTTTCCTATTTCTGTACTCGCTAGTATGTGGCATTGGGAATAATTCAGAGATTATGACCATCACGGTGGCTCATTGGTAAGCAGTGTTGCCTAACAGTGCCAGGGACCCAGGTTCAATTCTACCCCTGGGCAACTGGGCACATACTCCCCGTGTCTGTGTGGGTTTCCTTTGATTGCAGTTTAGGTGGATTGGCCATGCTAAATTGCCCATACTGTCCGGGGATGTGTATTAGCCATAGATTAGCCATGGGAAATACAAGGTTGCAGGGATGGGATGGGTCTGGGTGGAATGCTCTTTGGAAGGTCAGTATGAACTCAATGGCCAAATGACCTGCTTCCACACAGTAGGGATTCTATGATCAAGGTCTTGCCTTCTAATGTACAACCTAGCTCCCTGAATTCTCGATGCAAGACCTCTTTCCTCACTTTATTGGCTATATCTTTAGCACCAACATGTACTATGATCTCAAGTTTGAGAAGATTTGTAGCTCGGGTTGTGGATCAGCTTGTAGCCTTGCTCGCCAAGCCAGTGTGTTTAGTTGCAGACGGAGACGCACTGATGATGTTACCTAGCAGGGTCATGTAACATCTACAATCAAACACACCGGCTCAGGGAGCAAGTCTACAACCTCGTGTACCTTGATCTCTAACTCATTACCCTATCCTTTTAGGAGGCCCTGCAGCCGTTCAGTGACAGCCCTGACCCTGGCACCAAAGTAGTAACATGCCATCCTGGAGTTACATCTTCAGCTGCAGAAACTCCTGTTTGTGCCCCTGGCTAAAGAATCCCCTGTTACTATAGCTCTTCCTTTCTTCTTCGTCAGCCTGCTCCGTCCCTGGAATGTGAGGCCACCTGTGGGTGCTTGTGACTTGACTGACTTTAATCGTCCGAGATATCAGCATCCACATAAATTTGCATACCTCCACCAACTCTCCTCAATTTAACCTGCTCTGAAGACAACAAGCCCATTTCTCTATCTAACCTTGCAACTAGAATTCTTCAACCATCAAACCATTTTTGACAAATCTTCCCTGCAGCCTTTCGAACACCCTGACAGCCTTCACAATGTGTGGTGGACACCAGTTTGCACAGAACCAGGACTATGTGTTGTAATGTCACGAGCCAATAATTGCACATTGACAACACAACACCACCGTTCCCTGGGGATTTCCTCGACTGAGAGACTTTTCTCTGACTCCAGTGTTTTGGATATCTTTTCAGGTGCAGGATCCAACAGGAGATTTTAAAATTGAAAGCTGAATTTATTTCAAAGGTGAGAATTTTTGACCATGCATCTACAATTTAGAGCTTTTAGAGCTGTATTCTGTTAACTTGAAGAGGTTTCATGTCTGTTGGGTTGATATGACTCATTTACAGTGATTTAAATCCATATCCATCATTTTCACTGATTCACATCTGTCCTCCCTGGTCAACTCTCTGCTATTGTCTGACAATCCCTGTCTCTAAAATTGTGTACATTAACTCTCTAGTAGTTCACTGCTACTTTTGTCGACTGGTCTAAGTGAACTCTCCACCATTACAAATCCCTTGACCACATGCTCCTGACTTACTGGAATTATCCTCCCACAGTATTTTTCACAGTAGGAACTGATTTTTTTTTTTCCTGCATTATAGTCAACTTCCCTTCTTCTGAGCTCGTATTGACCATCACATTCTGCATCATTTTTATTCCCTATAATTCACTGTGCACATCCAGAAGCATTAACTGTGCTTCTGCCTCCACAGAGATGGCCTGACTTGCTGAGTATTTGCAGCATTAACTGTCTTCATTCCAGATTTGCTGCAACTGCATTATTTTGCTATCATTTTGTTGCAGGTGATGCATGCAGAGTCGAGTTTAGCAACACAAACAGACCAATTAAGAGCAGGTTTGTGTCAAAGTTGAGGTTTGTTCAGCATTTGGTCCTGAGCCTGCACTTTTTAAGCGAGTCACAGAATCATCAAGTAGTTAAATTACCGAAACATACTGTTTAGCCCACTGCACCTGTGCTGGTTCTCTGCTATAACAAATCAACTCGTTCCAGTCCCCTGTCCTTTCACTGACAAGACCAACAACAGATATTTCTGATCCCCAGCTCCTGTGGAGAAGATGATAATTGACATTATTAAACTGCTGCAGGCTTTTTGGTAAAAGTGCCCCCACAATTTTGTAATGTAAGGAGGTAATGAGGAAAGAGCATTTGGGTACATATCCAAAATTTAGCTTTAAGGAGTATCTTAAAAGAGGAAGTTGAGGTAGATAGATGAAGGGGAGGAATTCTAAAGCTCATGGTATTGGTAGCTGAAGGAATAGACATCGTAGTTGCAACAGTAAAAACCATGAATGTTCAAGAATTAGAGGAGCACAGATAGTTTACAGGGTTGAAGGAGAAGATTCCAGAGATTAGGAAAGGCATGACCATGAAGGGATTTAAAAAGAAGGATTAAAATTAAAGTTTAGGTGCATCTTATCCTGGATGCTTTTTAAGCCAGTGAGCGCAGGTGAATGGATGAGTAAGACTTGGTGTGTGGAAGGACACAAGGAGCAGAGTTTTGGAAAGACTTGAAGGCTACAGAGAAGTTGAATGTAGGAGGCCAGTTGGGAATGTTTTAGTACTGTCAAATCAAGGTAACCAAGAAATGAGTGAGAGTTTCAGTAGCAGATGAGCTGAGCTTGGTTGGAGTCAGTTAATGTTACTGAGGTGGATATCAGAGATCTTATTGATGAAAGGTGTATATGGTTGAAAACTCATCCTTTTGACACTCTTGTGACCAATCTGGCAGAGAGTTAACTGAGGGAGAAGGGTAAAGTTGGTGGAATGCAGAGTTTGTAGTAGGGAACTAAAGGAAATGGCTTCAGACTTCTCAAGATTGAAATGGAAGAAATTTGTGCTTATCCAGAACTGGTCAGGATGGTGCGTGATGGCGATGGTGTTCGCAAACCCCGGTCCTTCTCCATGGTCGAGACTTTGAGTTGTTGGGACGTTTCTTAAATTTTTGGTCAGGTTTTTGATTGGTAAAATGATATTTTTTCATCACCTGCCTTTCCTATCTCTCCCTCATTCTTGTTCTCACTTTCTCTCATACATACACACCCTTTCCTTCCCTTCTCCTGCATCCCCTTCTCCCCCTCCCCCTTGCAATAGTGAAGTATCTGGGGGTTTTATGAGAATCCAGTAACTTTCTTGACTTTCCCCTAGTGTTGGCTGTTCATTCAGCTCTGTTACACAACCTGCCTTTGTGTTTTTTGTCGGTCCTTACTCACATTTTTCTGTTTTAAATCATATTCACAGGGAATTGGAAAGGGAACATTTGCAGTTGGGAACCTCAAACCAGACTTCACATCAGGATTTGATGGAATCACCCAGTTCATTGTCAACGGAATCTCATTGGATTTTGAACGTGGAAGGAAAAGGTGCTGCTCCCAATGGGGAGAAATGGTACATGTGTTCTTTGTGTGGGAGAGGCTTCCAACGATCATCTGGACTCTCGAAACACAAGCGCACTCACACTGCAAAGAAACAGTGGCAATGTGAGAACTGTGGATTGGGATTTAATTACCCATCTGAGTTTGAAGCTCATCAGTATAGTCACACTGGGGAAAGACCATTCAGCTGCTCAGAGTGTGGGAAGGGATTTTTTCAGTTGTCTCACCTCAGGCAACACCAGCGAGTTCATAGCAAGGAGAGGCCGTACAAATGCTTTGAGTGTGGGAAGGGATTCACTAACTCATCCAATCTGCTGCAGCACCAGCGATTTCATATTGGGGATAGGCCATTCACCTGCTCTGAATGTGGGAAAGGTTTTGTTGTCTTATCTGATCTGCAGAGACACCAGCAAGTTCATACTGGGGAGAGACCATACACCTGCTCTGAGTGTGGCAAGGGATTTAGGCAATCGTCCACCCTGCTGCATCACCAGCAAGCTCATAGTGGAGAGAAACCTTTCCGATGCCCAGGAGTGTGGAAAGTGCTTTCAACGTTCTGGGAACCTGATAACGCATCAACTTGTTCACACAGATGAGAGACCATTCAGATGCTCTCAATGTGGATTGAGTTTCAGAAAATCATCTCAACTGTCAGCACACCAGCGATCTCACACTGGGAAGAGGCCTTTCACCTGCACTGAATGTGGGAAGGGATTCACTCGGTCATTCCACCTACTGAGACACCAGAGAACTCACAAAGGAGAGAGGCCATTCACTGCACTGTGTGTGGGAAGAATTTCAGTCAGTCATCCCACCTACTGAGACACCAGCGAGTTCACACGGACATGAAACCTTTTGTGTGTCCAGACTGTGGGAAGTGCTGTAAAAGTTCTGGGGAATTGCTGTCTCATTAGCGGGCTCACTCCGATGAAAGACCATTCAGGTGCTCTTTCTGCGAAACTGGGTTCAGGTGGTCGTCCCAACTCACTAAACACCACCGTATTCACATTGGGGAGAAGCCATTCACTTGCTCTGAGTGTGAGAAGGGATTCACTCAGTTATCCAACCTATTGAGACACCGGCGAGTTCACACTGGGGAAGAGGACGTTCACCTGCTCCGAGTGTGGGAAGGGATTCACACAGTCATCCAACCTATTGAGACACCAGCGAGTTCACACTGATGAGAAACCTTTTATATGCCAAGACTGTGGGAACTGTTATAAAAGCTCTGGGGAACTGGTGTCCCATCAATGCGTTCACACTGATGAGAGACCGTTCAGGTGCTATCACTGTGGGACTGGGTTCAAACGTCAGTCTGAACTCACTGTGCACCAGCGAATTCACACTGGGGAGAGGCCATTAACTTGCTCCAAGTGTGGGAAGGGATTCAGTCAGTCAGCCCACCTGCAGACACACCAGCGAGTTCATACTGGGGAGAGTCAGTTCACTTGCTCCAAGTTAGAGGCAAAAGAAAAAGGAAGAGAAAAGTAAGTTGGAACTGAAAACTCATAACTGAATTAAAATGGTGGAGGTAAAAGGTGAAAAGTTGGAGTAGTGATGAGGACAGCAATAGAAAGCAAACCCATCGTAGGCAAAGGCCTGGTGGGCATCTGTTTAAATATGCTCAAGCATTGCCAAAGTTCGATGATAAGGATGTAGAAGACTTTTTCATTTCATTTGAAAACATAGCTAAATTAATGAATTAATTAATTAATTAATTCATTATTAATTAATGAATTATGGTGACCATGTTTGATCCAAACAAAGCTGATAGCTAGAGCTAGTGAGGTATTTGCATCAATGTTGGAGGAGGTATCTGGGGAGTATAATCAAGTGAAAAGTGCTATTCTAAGTGCATATGAGCTAGTACCAGAAGCCTACAAACAATGTTTTCGGAATCTAAGGAGAGACCCATTGAGTTCGAAAGGATGAAACAAAGTAATTTTGATAGGTAGATAAGGGCACTGAAAATAGATCAAACATATGATGCTGTTAGAGAGACGATTATTTTACAGGAGTTCAAAAATTGTAGTAAGAGCTTGTATGGAAGAGCAAAGAGTTAAGACTGCAAGATTAGCAGTGGAAGTGGCAGATGATTGAGTTTGTTCATAAATCAAAGTTTGGCTTCTGACATCAATTTCTCTCTCTCACAGATTGAAACTGGGGAAGAGAGAATTTCTCAGGTAGTGAGGGAAAAGGAGATCTCACTGAAGATAGTTTACTGCAGGGTAAAGAGGAAACCCATGAGGCGGAAAGAGAAGTCAGAAAGCTCAGGTGTTTTCACTGTAGCAAAGTGGGCCACATGAAGCCGTCATGTTGGTGGTTTAGAAAAAGCACTGGGCAGACAAAGTAGGGAAAACAGGATAAGCCAATGAGTTTTGTTGAAGTGATAAAGCACAGTGGTAGCTTAAAAGCTGCAAAGGAATGTAGAACGTGGTCAGGGCTTGGTTGAGAAGAATGTGCCAAGTCCCATTAAGTGATTTACTTGAATAGGTAAGGTTTACTCGTGTATGTCAGAGGAGAGGTAAAGAAATCAAGATTTTAAGAGATACAGAAGCAGGTCAATCTTTGGTGAGAGATGAGGAGATATGTAATTGAGAAGGAATATTGCCAGAAAAGGTGGAATTCATGGTGAGAAGAGCAGTGTTTCATTATATAAGGTGAGGTTTCAGAGTCTGGTGAAAAGCTGGTAGGAGTGATAGAGAAATTCTCAGTTCCAGAAATACAATTTATTTTTGATGACATAGCTGTATGACATGGGGGCAGGGGGTGGGGGTGTTGCCTACTGTGTGGTTAAAAAGCCAGTGGAATATCACGCAACTGACACGTTGTTATAAGTAGTATGTCCTGGGATTTTTCTTGACTATGTTGGAACAAGGTCACAAAGCTGCAGGTTGAAGCAGGGAGAGAAATCAAAGAATTCAGATGAGGAACTTAAAGTTCAATTAGCAGAGACTATGTTTGATCAAATGCTTGAGAAAAAGCAAGAACAAATGGAGGACAAAGTGGATATTTTTGGTTCAAAAAAATTAGCTGAATTACAACTGCAAGATGAAAAGCTAAAGTAGTTGTATCCAAAATGAAAAACAGAAGAAGAATGAGTATACCCCAGAATGTTGCTATCTTAAAAATGGCATCTTGGAGAGGAAATGGAGACCATCGCATGTTCAGGCAGATGAGAAATGGATAGAAATTCATCAAGTTGTATTACCAGTGTGTCATAAAAAGGAAGTGTTACATGTAGCACACGGATTACCAACAGGTGGTCATTTGGGAGTAGGGAAAACTTGAACCAAAATGCAAAAACATTTTTTTTTGGCCTGCAATGTATAAGGATGTGGTTGAATTTTGCTGGACATGTCATATGTGTCAGGTAATTGGAGAACCTCAGGCACTGATAAAACCTGCACCCTTAAAACCCATTCCTGTATTTGAGGAAACTTTTACAAGGGTCTTAATTGATTGTGTAGGACCCCTACCTAAAACAAAAAGTGGGAATTGGTATTTGTTGGTATATCTGTCTACTAGAATTACAGTATGTAATATTGCAGCTAACAAGATTGAAGAGTTACTCCATAAGACCATAAGACATTGGAGTGGAAGTAAGGCCATTTGGCCCATCAAGTCCACTCCGCCATTTAAATCATAGCTGATGGGCATTTCAACACCACTTCCCTGCACTCTCCCTGTAGCCCTTGATTCCTTCTGAGATCAAGAATTTGTCGATCTCTGCCTTGAAGGCATCCAACGTCCCGGCCTCCACTGCAATCTGCGGCAATCAATTCCAAAAGCCCACCACTCTCTGGCTGAAGAAATGTCATCTCATTTCAGTTTTAAATTTACCCCCTCTAATTTTAAGGCTGTGCCTACGGGTCCTAGGCTCCCTACCTAACGGAAACAACTTCCTAGCATCCACCCCTTCTAAACCATACATTATCTTGTAAGTTTCTATTAGATCTCCCCTCAACCTTCTAAACTCTAATGAGTACAATCCCAGGATCCTTAGCTGTTCGTCATATGTTAAACCTACCCTTCCAGGGATCATCCGTGTGAATCTCCGCTGGACACGCTACAGGGCTAGTATGTCCTTCCTGAGGTGTGGGGTCCAAAATTGGACACAGTATTCTAAATGGGGCCTAACTAAAGCCTTATAAAGCCTCAGAAGCACATCGCTGCTTTTATATTCCAACCCTCTTGAGATAAATGACAACATTACATTCGCTTTCTTAATTACGGACTCTACCTATAAGTTAACCTTTAGAGAATCCTGGACCAACACTCCCAGATCCTTTGCACTTCTGATTTGCGAATTTTCTCACCATTTAGAAAGTAGTCCATGCCTGTATTCTTTTTTCCAAAGTGCAAAACCTCACATTTACTCTCATTGAATTTCATCAGCCGTTTCCTGGACCACTCTCCTAAACTGTCTAAATCTTTCTGCAGCTTCCCCACCTCCTCAGTACTACCTGCCTGTCCACCTATCTTCGTTCCCTTCATTCAGATCATTAATATACAAGGTGAACAGCTGTGGCCCCAACACTGAACCCTGCGGGACACCGCTCGTCACCGGTTGCCATTCATCCCACCTCTGCCTTCTGTCAGACAGCCAATCCTCAATCCAAGCCAGTAGCTCACCTCGAACACCATGGGCCCTCACCTTGCTCAGCATATGCTGTGCTACTTTCAAATGCTGTCTAGCCAACTCACCCACTCTATTTAATCTCTTCCTAAAAGTTGACAAATAATGTAAATGTGTGGTCTCTGAACTTTGACTCACCAATTTCTTCTTAATTTCAGCGGTTTTCTCACTTTTTTAACTAGATACAGACTGTCCACAGTGAAACTATCAGATCATGGTAAAATTTTACTTCAAACATATTCAAGGAAGTTATGGATAGTTTAGGAATAAAACAATTCAAATCCACTGTGTACCATCCAGAATTGCAGGGAGCATGAGAATGGGGGCATCAAACTTTAAAAGACCATGTTGAGCGCTTATAGTCAAGACTATCCAGAGGATTTGGATTTGTACTTTGTGCAATTAAGTAAGCACCTAACGAATCAACTAAATTCCATCCATTTGAATTACTTTTTTGGCATGAAGTGAGAGAAGCACTGAAATTAATTAAGAAGAAATTGGTGAGTCAAAATTCAGAGACCATACATTTACATTATTTGTCAACTTTTAGGAAGAGATTAAATAGAGTGGGTGAGTTGGCTAGACAGCATTTGAAAGTAACACAGCATATGATGAAATAGAAAGCAGACAAACAATTTTGTTAGTGCGGTTAAAGTGTTAGTTACTTCAGTGGTAAGTAAACTTTTAAAGGCAAGGATTAGTGGGCCTTATCAAATTGAAAAGAAATTGGGTGACGTGAATTATTTGATAAGCATGACATATAGAAGGAAATCTCATAGATTGTATCATGTGAACATGCTCAAAAGATATTTTGATAGGAAGGAAAGCAAAAGGAGAATGTGGTACTGGTTACAATTCAGAGAAAAGAATTAAGTTTAGACGATACTAATTTAGATATTCCTCAAATTAAATTGGACAATGAGGAAGTTCTAAAAAAATTGGGATAAATTATTGTTACCTTCCAGATGAAAATCAATATGAACTAAAACAGTTATTACAATCTTATTGGGAGATATGTGGGAATAAGCTGGGAAATACAAATCTAATTATGCATGATGTTGGTATAGGAAATGCTGTTCCAGTTAAGCAATGTCCTTATAGATATAATCCTCTTAACATTGGCAGATTCAAAAGGAGATTGAACTCGTGCTCAAAGACAATATAATCAAACTGAGTTGCAGCAAATGGAGTTCACTCATAGTAATGGTGCCAAAATCTGATTCATATCCTAATCCACATTGGAAGACAATATTGAAAAGGTGGGACAAGCAACTTATATTTCTAAGTTGGACTTTTCACAGAGGATATCGGAGGGTGCTCTTATCCGAAGGAGTGAAGGAAATTTCTATTTTTGTGGTGCAGAATAAACTGTACAAGTTTAAATTTATGTCATTTTGCATTAAAAATGCACTAGCCACATTTCAAAGACTACCCAATAAAGTCATTTCTGGATTACCCAATGTGTGTTGTACATATATGGTGATTTTTAGTCACACGTGGAAGGAACATTTTCAGCATCTATCAAAATTATTTGATCGATTTCATGAGGTAGATTTGGTGATAAACCTGGCTAAGAGTGAGCTTGCGAAAGCCCAAGTCATGTTCCTGGGCTAAATCGGCGGACATGAAAGAGCCCCGCAGGATGTGAAATAAATGTTATTGGGGAGTTTCCCATTCCATTGACGGAGAGAGCAGTATTAGCCCAAGTTTTTTTTTAAATCAGAGGTTTACACTGAAGTTTAGAAGTGCTGTTGCTCCACTGACTGACTTGTTGAAGTGGTGCAGAAAATTTTAGTGGATGGAGGAATGTCACAATGTCAGCGCTAGCCACATCCAATTACACAAATGCATTTAAAGTGGCTACTGATGCAAGTGACGTGGGTTTTGGTGCTGTGCTCTTGCAAGGAGATGATAAGGAAATGGAAAGACCTATTGGGTATTTTTCCAGAAAACTTAATAATGGTCAACAGAAATATTCCACAATTGTGAAGGAGACCTTGATCTTGTAACTTGGCTTTGCAACATTTCAACGTATATATTGCCAGTAATGTGTCTGAGACAATTGTATATACTGATCATAATCCCTTAAAGTTTTGGAAAAAATGAAGGATAAAATTTCCAGACTGTTTATTCCAAACTTCTTATTACAGCCATTCAGTTTGAAAATTATACACGTGGCAGGATGAGATAGTAATTGTTAATGTATTTAATGAAGGAAGATGGAACATTTGGTCGCAGGAAAAAGGAGGACTGAAATGGACTGTCGTAGTGAATGTTTGCATGCTTAGAGTCAATGTAATGTACATGTATTGTAGTGTATTAATAGCAAAAGACTAAAGTTTTATTTAAAATGATGCCATCTTTGTGTATTGATGGATTTTTTTTAAAAGTGGAGGAATGTGACGATACTATCACTTTAAGAGGGGTATTTCATCCTTTTTGTTTGAGGAAAGGTTGAGACAGAAAGGCTGAGCAGTCAGATTCAAAGCCCATAATGTAAACAGCTTGTGAGGCCTTGTGTTTATGTGTTAACTATATGGGAACACTTACTGCTTAATCGTTAGATAATCTATTATTCTGTTAAGTTTTCCAATAGAGTTGTTTCAATTGTTGCATTTTAACTATAGTGTAGCCTCCACCCCCCCCCTCCCCCCCCCAGTGTGGGGGACTCAATTACTAGGGGTCATGAGTTCAAAGTGAGAGGAGGGAAGTTTAAGGGAGATATGCGATGAAAGTTCTTTATGCAGAGGGTGGTGGGTGCCTGGGACACCTTGCCAGCGAAGGTGGTAGACGCAGACTCGTTAGCGTCTTTTAAGATATATTTGGACAGCTACATGCATGGGCAGGGAGCAAATGGACACTTACCCTTAGAAAATAGATGACAGGTTAGACAGAGGATCTTGATCGGCGCAGGCTTGGAGGGCCAAAGGGCCTGTTCCTGTGCTGTAATTTTCTTTGTTTGTATGAATAAAGTGTTTTGCTTCATGACTGGTAGTTTGACCAATCGAATTGCATCTGGAATGCAGTGGCTGGTACTTGCCTTTAAAATAAGACACATTAGGGTCTAGGCTATCTTTTTCATATATTTTGAGGGGGAAACAGCGTTAGTCTAATCCACAACACCAGCAAGTTCAAACTGGGATTGAATCGGGTTTGGTTGAGATATATCATTGTAGATTTCAATCTTTTCCACCTCAGTGTTGAAAAACACTTGGCTGGAGCTCAGAAAGGATAATTCGAGGGGAAGATTGTACAACAGGAATAGAATTTCAGGTTGGACACAGTACTTTGGTATCACACTGAGATGGTAAACAACACTTTCTGATCCCTCTTCACTGTCACAGTGACGCTGCCACAAGTTAAGGAATAAAGCCTCCACGGGTGGATTGTATGAAAGCTGTGTTTCAATTTCTGATTAACATCACTGGTTACATGGTTGTGGTATAGTGAGAATGAAAGACAGTGAAGTGTTCAATTAACCACAATTGTACTAAATGGCAGGGCAGTTCTGAATAGTCTACTGCCAGGTTTCTGTTCTTGCATACAAACATGTCTATGCTTAGTGAAGAAGTTAATGTCATGAGGAGAAATGAAGATAAGCTGATTGACATTGAGTATCTCAGCATGTAATCCAAAAACAGCTTGTATTTACAGAGAGAGTTGTGGGGCTGGAGGAGGTTATACAGATTGAGGATCTTGTTAACAATGTCTAACTCAGGGTGGTCAAACTCATTTTCCACAGTGGTTTGATGTGATAACTTGGCTCTGAGTGAGGGCCATATTCTATAGTAGAATTTCTACAGTGTGGAAGCAGGCCATTCAGTCCATTGAGTCTACACTGGCCCTCTGAAGAGCAGCCTACCCGGACCCACCCCATCCCTGTAACCCTGCATTTCCCAAACCTCACCCACACAACCCTGAAGATTATGGGCAATTTAGCATGGCCAATCTACCTAACCTGCACACCTTTGGACTGGTGTTTATCACATGGTGCTTATCAAAATAGAATCAGTTACAGATTAGTTCTGTTATTTACTGGCATCTCATTATTTAAAAAAAAATCATCCTGCTGCTCCTGATACCCAATACCTCTTAGCTTGAAACATCACATCAATACATGGTGCAAATGGCTTGACTGAGGCCAGTCCTAGATAATAACTTAAGGACATCATTCCTTGAAACTGGAGTCACAGGTAAAATAGGATAGTGAAGAAGGCATTTGCTGTGTTTGCCTGTATTGGACAGTGCATTGAGTATTGGAGTTGAGAGGTCAGTTTGCGGCTGTATGGAACATTGGTTAAGTCCACTTTTGGAATACTGCGTGCAATTCTGGTCACCCTGCTATCAGAAGGCGTTGTGAAATTTGAAAGCGTTCAAAAAAGACTTAAGGATGTTGCCGGGGTTGGAGGGTTTAAGCTACAGGGAGCGGCTGAATAAGCTGGGGCTGTTTTTCCTGGACTGTTGGCGACTGAGGGATGACCTTATAGAGGTTTATAAAATGGCATGGATAGGATAATTAGGGACATCCTTTCCCTGGGGTGGGGGGGGGAAGAAAAGGAGTCAAAAACTGGACAGCATAGATTTAAGGTGAGAGGGGAAAGATTTAAGTGGGACTCAAGGGGTAACTTTATCACAGAGGGTGGTGTGTGTGTGTGTATGGACTGAGCTGCTAGAGAAACTGGTGGAGGCTGGTACAATGACGATGTTTAAAAGGCATCTGGATGGGTACATGAATAGGAACGGTTTAGAGGGATAATAAGCCAAATGCTGGCAAATGGAACTAGTTTCATCTAGGAAATGGTTGGCATGGGCAAGTTGGACCAAATTGTCTGTTTCTGTGCTATGCATCCATATGACTGTATGGCCACTTGTCAACACAGAATCTTAGGCATTTATAGCACAGGAGGGATGTGAAGTAATTAACCTTCACAGGTTTCCTTCCAGTAAGTGGGTTTGAAAATCTCATTTTCTTTCACTTGACAATAGAAAGAAATAACAGTGCTACCTCACAAAGACTGGGAATTTTCAGTTCACAGCATTTGCAGCTGCTGTATCCAAGCCTTCCAGAGGAAAAAAAAAAGAGACTTTTGCATCAGACTCTTCACTGCTCCTGTACCTGCCCCAGGCCTTCCAAACTCTGCAGTTCTATAAAGCAGCCAGAAGATTGGGCCACCCCAGTTGGGGGAATGGGAGGAAACCACCCCAGGCCTGCCTCTAGCCTCACGATTGGTAAAAAAGTGATCTTCTGGATTTTTTCCAGACCATTTCATGGTCATGTTGGAGGAGACAACAGCTGAGGGCAGGTAAAAGTCAGAAACTAAAAGTTTATAGATGCCCATTATCCAAAATGGAGAATTCCATCAAATTGCAGAAATACCTTATTCTTGTAGATTATACCATCAGCGATAAGGTAACAGAGCAGAGGATATTTACCAGGATTCTGCCTGGGTTGGAGAGTCTGATTTTTTCCACTTACTCTTAGGAGGTGAGTGTTGCTTGCTGTCCAGCACTTATTGCCCTTCCCTAGTTGCCCTTGAGAAGGTGGTGTGACCTAGGAGGAAAGATTGGATAGGCGATATGGTGTTTGTTCTCTTTGGAGTAGTGGACGTTGAGGTGAGATCTGATAGAGATGTATTGATTAGTTAGGTAACACAAGAGGGCACTTATTCCGTTAGCAGGGGATCAATAACCATGGGGCATAAGTTTAAGGTAAGTGGTAGAAGGCCAGAAGGAGAGTTGAGAATAGTTGTCATCCAGAGGATTATAAGAATCTTAAACTCATTGAAAAAAATTCTTGTCAGAAAGGCTGATAACATTTCAGCAGTGTTTAGATATTTGCTTGTGTTGCCGTAGCCTCCAGGGCTACAGACCAAGAGCTGGGAAATGGGATTAGTGTAGTTAGATCTTGAAGGTGATCATCATAAGGGACAGGATCAGTTGCATGGCCTCATTCTGCGTTGTGAGTACATCCTGCTACCTACACAAGTTGCTTTCTTGAGATCATATCCACTGTAGATCTAACAAGACAGACAGCACACTGAACTTCCAGATACTCAGTCTGCAAGTGGATAGAATCCTTTACACGAGCTCAGGAAGGCCTTTCCTGTGATGCCAATGAATGAAATGCCTCTGTTTGTTGCAGTCTTCTCTTTCACCTCTACTGTTGTAGATTGTGTGACTTCATCTAGTTTGCCCTGTGGAAGAGATCCTACGTCCCAACAGAGGAGGACGACACGAAGGTGCAGGAGTCGATGCAAATGCCTGTGCTTGAGCAGCTCACCCGGAATTCCTTCTTTACCAGAGACCTTTCTCCTGCTAATCAATGGTCTTTTGGAGCTCAAGTGACGAACGTTCTTTATTTGTCTCAACTATGGCAGGAAGAGCAGGAGTAAGGGGAGACAATAGAAACTAGATGGGATAAATTTCAGGAGGGTGTCAAACAGAACATAGAGTAATGGAGCTACCAGGAACATTATTGCATTACACCAGGGGCGGCACGGTGGCTCAATGGTTAGCACTGCTGCCTCAAATGCCATGGACCTGGGTTTGATTCCACCTGCAAGTGACTGTTTGTGTGAAGTTTTCACATTGTCCCTGTGTCTGCACAGGTTTCCTCCCACAATCCAAAGATGTGCAGCTTAGGTTCATTGGCTATACTAAATTGCCTGTAGTGCCCAGGGATGTGCAGGCTAACCATGGGAAACACAGGGTTGCAGCAATAGGGTTGGTTCTTGTTCTGGGTGGGATGCTCTTTGGAGGGCCAGTGTGGACTCAATGAGCTGAATTGCCTGCTTCCACACAGTAGGGGTTCTATGATCATGGAACAGACCACAGGCATGATGGGGGAATGCTTCTGATATCTTGAAGAGTCAGATTGAAACTTCCAGTCACACAGGATCTCAAGTGATACAACAAATTATAAACCCAACAGGGTGCTGAAAAATTTGGATTCTGCAGCATCTTCTCCAGCTAAACAGATTGTTGGTTTTCTTGTTCCGTTCCATTGAGAGCAGGCTTAAATTTCATATCCTGTCACAACAACATTTAAATGTTTTACTGTCAAGTAGATATAGTGCTCCTGACACAGACACAGGTAGGAGAATCAGAGTGGGGCACAATTTTTTAAAAATTTATTCATTTTGTGGAATGTGGCTATTGCTGGCTGGCCATTCATTGTCCATCCCTAGATAATACACAATGCCTCCGCTGAAATTCAATGATTTATAAAGTCTTTGCATCACTTTGCACATCTTGTAATATATGTTGATAATTACAAGTTGGAATATCATTCATCCTACATGCATTCTTTCTAGCAATGAAGAGATGTGCACATCAAGTTGCTCACTTCATGCTCCTTGTTTAAATTTATCCCATTTATAGTTTCTAATGCCTCCCCTTACTACTGCTCTTCTGCACTTTCCTCTGCATTACATTTAATTAGTGCATGTAATTTAATACCAAAATTCCACAAATATCATTATATTCCACTCTAGGGTGAACATTCACATCCTCCTCTGCTTTCTGTCTCCTAAACAATGCCACATCCCTGCTCTCACTGTACATTTAATCCACATATTTCAATATTGTGAACACATCCATTAAATGATACTCAAATCACTCTTTACTCATGAGCATAATATGAACTACATCATTCCCACCAACTCTGTCTGATACAGCATCAATTAAGTTTGTCAGAAAGATTTTCATCAATATAACTCTCTTGTTGCTACTAATAAACCAGCTGACATACTTGGAGGACAGTAGTTTTGAAAGATTATTGACGAATGGATCTATTGAAAATTTCAGAGATACTTGGATTTTTTAAAACATGTCATTAAAACGTCATTATGAATGTCACGGCATTATTTCCAACAAAGCTGCCCACCTACACTCACCTTTATTGGCGCCATCCCCACCTCTTTGACCTGTCTTTCTCCTGTCCACCTATCTGGTATTCGCCTGCCATTTTGCCCTTCACATCTGCTTTAAAATTTCCCTCTGTCACCTTAATTACATGCCTCCTAGTATTAGATATTTCAAATCTGGGAAAGAGTATAGTGTTATATAACTATAATATTCCAGTGACCATTACCAGAGAGAACAGTCCCATTTCTTACCATCTTCACAAAACAGCGAGAAACCTGTCACCGCAGGAAACACGAGAGCTCCTCTGATACTGCTGGGCCTGTCGTATTCATCCAGCTCTTCACCTTGGTATCTCTTATAGGGCGGGGTTTCCTGCTTCCCTGTTCCGATTCGTCCACTCGGCTGCCAATTACCCTTTTCTAACCACTAGGAGGCTGAGGCGGACGTTTATACTGTGTCGTAAGTTCTCATAGTTCGAACGGTCATGTTTGAAGGAGTGGGGCGCAGACTGGTTTTGAACTGGAATGGCGGAGATTGGGATGTGTTAAAATTGATGACACGTTGAAGGCTGCGAAGAACATGGCGTAATCTCTCTGTTCCAGACTTCGATGGAGATCTAAAGAATTTGAAGGATGCCATCATAAGAACGGGTCACAATGCTCAACTCCAAGTTCCAATATGCCACAGCAACAAATCCTAATTACATGCTCAGAAGACATACACAGCATACAAGCTGAGGGCGGCACCCTGGCTCAGTGGTTAGCACTGCAGCCTCACACCACTAGGGCCCCGGGTTCGAATCCAGCCTCGGGTGTCTGTGTGGGTTTCCTGCGGGTGCTCCAGTTTCCTCCCACAGTCCAAACTTGTGCAGGATAGGTGGATCAGCCATGCTAAATTACCCGTAGTTCAGGGGTGTGTGCGTTATATGGGTCTGGGTGGGATCCTCCAAGGGGGTGGTGTGGACTTTTGGGCCACACTGTATCGAATCTAATATACAACAGAGAGCTAACAAGGTGTAGAGCTGGATGAACACAGGCCAAACAGCAGCTTTGGAGCAGGAGAGCTAACGTTTCAAGCCTAGAGTACCTTTCATTGTAGTGCCACAGAGTGGAAAGACTATACTGTGTTCTTCGCAGCCTTCAACATATCATAGATGACGAGGGGCAGCTCACCAAGATCATCCCTACACTCCCACTTCTCACCTTCAAACAAGCACCAATCCAGACCATTGTTTGCAGCAAACTACACAGCCTTCAGGACAACATCACACAACTCTGCATGGCATCATCTGCAAGGCATGTCAGATCATTGACATGGGTATTACTATAACATATGGGAACACAAAACACCATAAAATGTCAGGTACTCATGACTGTCAATGCTGTCTATCTCATATGCTGCAGGCAGGGGTGTCCTGGGGCATGGTATATTGGCAAGACCATGCAGATCCTGCAACAATGGATGAATGGACACCACATAACAATTGCCAGACAGGAAAGTTCCCTCCCGATTGGGGAACATTTCAGCAGTCAAGGACATTCAACTTCTGATCTGGTTTGGCCACATCTGGAGTATTGTGTCCAGTTCTGGGTGCCTCATTACACGAAAGATGTGGAAGCATTGGAAAAGGTACAGAGGAGATTTACTAGGATGTTGCCTGGAATGGAGGGAAGTCTTATGAGGAAAGGTTGAGAGAGCTTTTCTCTTTAGAATGACGAAGGCTGAGGGGTGACTTGATAAGGTGTACAAAATGATCAGAGGTATAGATGGAGTGGACATCCAGATACTTTTTCCTACGGTGGAGGTAGCTATTACGAAGGGGCATAGTTTTAAAGTGAATGGAGGCAGAAAAAGGGGAAACATCAGAGGTAGGCTCTTTACTCAGAGAGTGGTAGGGGTGTGGAATGCATCGCCGGAAAGGGTAGTTGGGTTGGCCTCATTAGGGGCATTTAGGCAGCTATTAGGCAGCATGTGGATGATAGTATAAGGTAGGGATGGACGTTAAATAGACCTTAGGATTAGGGTAAAATTTCAGCACAACATTGTGGGCCGAAGGGCCTGTTCTGTGCTGTGCCGTACTGTTCTATGATCTTTGGGTAAGCGTCCTCTAGAGCAGTCTTTGAGATACATGACAATACAGAATTGCTGAGCAGAAACTGATAGCCAAGTTTCATACCCATGAAGACGGCCTCAACCACGATCTTGGGTTCATGTTGTGCTACATGTGACCCCACCACACACAGTTCTGTATCCGTAAAATGTTCTTTACTGTCCTGTTTTGTCACCATTACCTGGACAAATTGTTATGAAATCTCTACCTTAATTAGTTTTACAGTTTTCGATTACTTATAATTTTGGTTAGACCCTCAATATGCTGCTCTTATACCTATTATGTTATTCCAGTCATTTGGTTTGTCTCCAGCACCACCTTATTTTAAATTCTTTACCATGATTTCTATGCCTCATTTAATTGGATTATAGGTCATCCTTTCACTTGTTATTCAACTGTTGACACTTTACTCACACAACCTAATGCTTCAGATTTCACCTGCCGCGACTTATTATTTGATACTGCACTCACACCATTTATATGATCTTTTGATCTCTCTGCCCATAAATTCTGTGTTCTGTGTGATTCTCTCTTACTTCACCAGTTGAAAGGGCTTACGCTCTGAAAATGTATTTCAAATAAACCTGTTGGATTATAACCTAGTGTCATGTGATTTCTGACTTTGTCCACCAAATCCAATACCCGGCACCTCCACATCATCTCAAATGGTTGTGGTGATTCCTGCCTCTGCCATCCTTTCAGGCTGTGAATGCCAGATGTACACCACCCTCAGGGTGAAAGATTCCTTTAAATCTCCTGCCCCTTATTTTAAATTTCTTTTCAATATTGACTCTCTCCACTCCAAAGGGAAAAGTTTCTTCCTATCAAGCTAATCTTATGAATTTGTCGACTAAAATCTAGATCTTTCTCTGCTCCAAGAGAAACAAGCCCAGCCTACCTAGACTCTTTTCAAAGGTGAAACACTCCAGCCTAGGCAACATCCTGGTGAATCTCCTTTGTACCTTCCCTAGTGCAATCCTATTCTTCCTATCGACTGATAACCAGTACTGCACACACTACTCCAGCTTTGGCCTAACCATTGTCTAATATAGTTCCCTAACTCCTTGGTCTTTGTACTCAATGCCTAGTATAATAAAGGTAAGTATCCCCTATAACCTTTAAACCACTTCAATCTACCTGTCGTGCTGCCTTTAAGGATCTGTGGACATGCGTATCAACGTCCGTCTGCTCCTCCGTACTTTCTGAGGTTTTACCATTCATTGTGCACTCCTTTCCCTTGTTAGTCCTCACAAAATGCATCCTTTCACATGTTTCAGAATGAAATTCCGATTGTCACTGCTTTGTAGACTAAAGTTTTTGTCCCTGTTATTTACTAAACTAATTTGCATATAACCTGTGAACTTATTAATCAAGACTACATTTGTATCAAAATCATTAACGTTCACAAAAGCAACAAGGGACTGGTTAAACACAAGCAATCAAAATTGGAGGAACACAGATAGCTGGGAACACACAAAAATAAAATCACTGGATAACCTCATCACGTGTGTCAGCATCAGTGGGGAGAGAAAAGAGAATTAATGTTTCTAGACCAGTGAGATTGAGCTTTTAAAACAAGGATCCCTTCATCACATGAATCAGTGTAGTGATTATTCTTGAAATGGTTTCCATTGCAGGTATATCCTTTAAACAAAGGAAATCAGAACTTCATATAGTACTCAAGGTCTGGTCTAAACAATGGCTGGCGCATCTGTATTAAGACCTCTCTGGGTTTATATGTCACCCTCTTAACATAAAAGATCAACATTTCATCTGACTACCTAATTACCTGATGTACCTGTATGCTGCATTTTTTTGTGATTCATGTATAAGAACAGCCAGATCACTCTTTAGGGCAGCATGGTGGCTCAGTGGTTAGCACTGTAGCCTCACAGCACCGGGGACCCGGGTTCAATTCCAGCCTCAGGTAACTGTCTGTGTGGAGTTTGCACATTCTCCCTGAATCTGCGTGGGTTTCCTCCAGGTGCTCCAGTTTCCTCCCACAGTCCAGAGATGTGCATGCTAGGTGGATTGGCCGTGCTAAATTGCCTATAGTGTTCAGGGGTGTGTGGGTGGGATCCTTCAAGGAATGGTGTGGTCTTGTTGGGCCGAAGGGCCTGTTTCCACACTGTCGGGAATCTAATCTAATCTACTACAGAACTCTGTAGTCTGTCTCCTTTTAAATAATGTTCTGTATTCTGTTATTCCTGTCAATTGGGCACATTCATGCTATGGCCACATTATACTGCAGGTACCTTTTTCTTCCCATTTGCTCAACCTAATCCAGTAATTTAATGCAACTGTAAATATTTGAGGCCACAGTACTGATCCCTGTGGCATTCCACTACTTAGCAGTATGAAACTGAAAAATTTATTGTTAGTCAGGCTTTCATCTCCTGCCCTGCTTATGTATCATCACTGGCATTATAGAAAGGATATGATTGCACTGGAGGGGTTACATAGGAAATTCACCAGGATGTTGCCTGGGATGGAGCATTTCAGTGACAAAGAGAGGCTGGAATAAGCTTGTGTTGTTTTCTTCACAGCAGAGAAAATTGAGGGGGGTCTTGATGGACATATGCAAGATTTTGAGGGCCATAGATAGAGCAGATAGAAAGCAGCTGTTTCCTTTAGTTGAAGGACCAATAACAAGGAGGCAAAATTTTAAAGTGAACAGCGGGAGATTTAAGAGGGAATTTGCAGAAAAACAATTTCATCCGAAGGATAACAAAGTGTAGAGCTTGAAAAAGGGTCTAGGTCCGAAATGTCAGATTTTGTGCTCCTAAGATGCTGCTTGGCATGCTGTGTTCATCCAGCTCCACACTTTGTTATCTTGGATTCTCCAGCATTTGCAATTCCCATTATCTCTCATCCAAAGGATGTTGGGATCTGGAATTCACTGTCTGGGAGGGTATTTGAGGCGGAAAACCTCAAAACTTTTTTAAAAGCTCTTGTGTAAGCACTTGAAGTGTTCAAGGCTATGGGCCTAGTGCTATAAAATGGGGCTTGTGGAAGTAGTATATTTTTGGAATATAAACTTGATTGGCTGAAGGGCCTCTTTTGCATTGTGTGATTCTACAAGAAGACCTTGATATCCATTGAGGAGTAGTCAGAATGTACAGATTCTGTAAATCAGATTAGAGGCACAGATGGGAAAATTTCAAACAAGATATCTACAAAGAAACCTTATAACAGAAGATAATGAAATGTGAGGCTGGATGAACACAGCAGGCCAAGCAGCATCTCAGGAGCACAAAAGCTGACGTTTCGGGCCTAGACCCTTTATCAGAGAGGGGGATGGGGTGAGGGTTCTGGAATAAATAGGGAGAGAGGGGGAGGCGGACCGAAGATGGAGAGAAAAGAAGATAGGTGGAGAGGAGAGTATAGGTGGGGAGATAGGGAGGGGATAGGTCAGTCCAGGGAAGACGGACAGGCCAAGGAGGTGGGATGCAGTTAGTAGGTAGGAGATGGAGGTGCGGCTTGGGGTGGGAGGAAGGGATGGGTGAGAGGAAGAACAGGTTAGGGAGGCAGAGACAGGCTGGACTGGTTTTGGGATGCAGTGGGTGGAGGGGAAGAGCTGGGCTGGCTGTGTGGTGCAGTGGGGGGAGGGGACAAACTGGGCTGGTTTTGGGATGCGGTGTGGGAAAGGGAGATTTTGAACTGGTGAAGTCCACATTGATACCATTGGGCTGCAGGGTTCCCAAGCGGAATATGAGTTGCTGTTCCTGCAACCTTCGGGTGGCATCATTGTGGCACTGCAGGAGGCCCATGATGGACATGTCATCTAAAGAATGGGAGGGGGAGTGGAAATGGTTTGCGACTGGGAGGTGCAGTTGTTTATTGCGAACCGAGCGGAGGTGTCTAAAGATGGTCTAAAATGCCACATTATTCTCATGTCTAAATACCCCTTAACCCACATTTTCCAATGTAATCTGCAAATTTCATCTTCCAATGCTTATTTAATCATAGATTCCATTAAAAATATCAATTTGTGGTACAATTTGAACAGTGGCTCAGAACAGACAATCTTGAAGAATCACACACACAAAATTTAATGAAAACAGGAGATGTTGAGATAACTCTTTAATGAGGATTTTAGACTTAATCTTTTCTAATTACTAGTTTCGACCCAAAAAAAAGCACTGCATCTAACTGTAGGTCTCACATTTCAGGAACTGGAAAGGATGCGAGCAAAATTACCATTACAATGCCACAGACAAGGCATTTATCAGATGGACTGCAGCACTTCAGCAAGTGACTCAGCATGACATTCTGAAAGACAATTAACAATGGACAAAAAGTGTTGATCCTAAAAGCAACATTGAGACAGAAGGCAGAGAGTTGGGATAAAGGATTTTTTTCAAGATGGCATTCAGTTACTAGTAGAGTTTTTCAGGGGTCAGAGTTGGGACCACAATTAGGATGAAGGAACTGAGGACACTGTTACAAGTTTGCAGATGAAAGAAAGATAAACCATCTGGAAGAGCATGGCTTGATCAAATACAGTCAACACGGCTTTGTGAGGGGTAGGTCATGCCTTACAAACCTTATCGAGTTTTTTGAAGATGTGACTAGAAAAGTTGATGAGGGTCGAGCTGTGGATGTGGTGTATATGGACTTCAGTAAGGCATTTGATAAGGTTCCCCATGGTAGGCTCATTCAGAAGGTCAGGAGGAATGGGATACAGGGGAACTTAGCTGCTTGGATACAGAATTGGCTGGCCAACAGAAGACAGCGAGTGGTAGTAGAAGGAAAATATTCTGCCTGGAAGTCAGTGGTGAGTGGAGTTCCACAGGGCTCTGTCCTTGGGCCTCTACTGTTTGTAATTTTTATTAATGACTTGGACGAGGGAATTGAAGGATGGGTCAGCAAGTTTGCAGACGACACAAAGGTCGGAGGTGTCGTTGACAGTGTAGAGGGCTGTTGTAGGCTGCAGCGGGACATTGACAGGATGCAGAGATGGGCTGAGAGGTGGCAGATGGAGTTCAACCTGGATAAATGCGAGGTGATGCATTTTGGAAGGTCGAATTTGAAAGCTGAGTACAGGATTAAGGATAGGATTCTTGGCAGCGTGGAGGAACAGAGGGATCTTGGTGTGCAGATACATAGATCCCTTAAAATGGCCACCCAAGTGGACAGGGTTGTTAAGAAAGCATATGGTGTTTTGGCTTTCATTAACAGGGGGATTGAGTTTAAGAGTCGTGAGATCTTGTTGCAGCTCTATAAAACTTTGGTTAGACCGCACTTGGAATACTGCGTCCAGTTCTGGGCGCCCTATTATAGGAAAGATGTGGATGCTTTGGAGAGGGTTCAGAGGAGGTTTACCAGGATGCTGCCTGGACTGGAGGGCTTATCTTATGAAGAGAGGTTGACTGAGCTCGGTCTCTTTTCATTGGAGAAAAGGAGGAGGAGAGGGGACCTAATTGAGGTATACAAGATAATGAGAGGCATAGATAGAGTTGATAGCCAGAGACTATTTCCCAGGGCAGAAATGGCTAGCACGAGGGGTCATAGTTTTAAGCTGGTTGGTGGAAAGTATAGAGGGGATGTCAGAGGCAGGTTCTTTACGCAGAGAGTTGTGAGAGCATGGAATGCGTTGCCAGCAGCAGTTGTGGAAGCAAGGTCATTGGGGTCATTTAAGAGACTGCTGGACATGTATATGGTCACAGAAATTTGAGGGTGCATACATGAGGATCAATGGTCGGCACAACATTGTGGGCTGAAGGGCCTGTTCTGTGCAGTACTGTTCTATGTTCTATGTTCTATGTTCTATAAGTGGATACTGTTGAAAAAGTGGGGATACTGCAGAAGGACTTGGACAGGTTATGCAAAGAAGTGGCAGATGGAAATACAACATGGGAAAGTGTAAGGTTACGGACTTTGGTAACAAGAATAGAAGCAAAGACTATTTTGTAAATGGGGAAGGCTTTGGAAATCTGAGGCACAAAGGAACTTAGGAGTCCTCATTTAGGATTCTCTCAATGTCTAACATGCAGGTTCAGTTGGCAGTTAGGAAGGCAAATGCAATGTCGGCATTGAGACAGCTTCAACAGAACAGCAAGGATGTATGGCTGAGGCTGTATAAGGCTCTGGTCACACAATATTTGGAATATTATGATTAGTTGTCGGCCCCATTTCTAGTAAAGCATTTCTAATGTGCTGGCCTTGGAGGGAGTCCAGAGAACATTCACAAGAATGATCCTGAGGATGGTGGGCTTGTTGTATGTGAAGTGATTGAGAACTTTTGATCTGTACTCATCGGGGTTTAGATGGATGAAGGGAGATATCTTTGCAACTTACAGAGTCCTGAGAAGCCTGGATAGAGTGGATATAGAGAAGCTCTTTCCATGAGCCAGTGACTAGGATCTGAGGGCACAGCCTCAGTTTGAAGGGATGACTCTTTAGAACTGAAGCAAGGAGGAATTTCTTCAGCCAGAGGGTGGTGAATCTGTGGAACTCATTGCCACACAGGGCTGTGGAGGCCAAGTGGTCGAGTGCAAGTACGAGAGAGATAGGTAGGTTCTTGGTTGGTAAGGGGATCAAAGATTATGGAGAGAGGGCAGGAGAATGTGGTTAAAAAACATTTCAGCCATGTTCAAATGGCAGAGAAAACTCAATGGGCTGAAAAGCTGCTCCTATTTCTTCGGGTTTATTCACAAGACATGAACAACTAAAAATACTTCACTGATATGAAGAGGCTGCAGAAATTAACATATTCACCTGAAAGATGAAAGGGGGATTGGACAAAGGAGGTGAAAGTGTTCTTTATTATGAAGATTGATTTCAATGTGCTTCCATTGGTGAAAAAATGCTGGAAACATCAGAAAACAGAATTATGATCCTCTAATTGATAAAAGAGTTCATAGTGAAGTACATTTTCATAATGAAAAACAAAGTGTTTCCATCAGTAAAAAAATAGATCAGAAAATCTTGGAAGGAGACACTTTTTATACAGCGAGTTGTGATGAGTTGGGCAGATCTATGGGAAAGGGTGAGGTTGGTGATTCCACTTTTATGTTCTCATGAGAGGTCTGAGGGTTATTGACTATTGAAAATGTTGGGAATGGCCAGGATTTACTTAAATGGCCAATTTATTCATTAATGAGGGCTAGAGGATTATTGATTTTAAAAAAAACATCCGTCATGGCCAGGATTTATTGAGGTGTACTTTTGATTTATTGTTGATGGCCCTGGGGTTCATTGATTTAAAAGAACACGAGGGGCAACGGAGAGTGGTTCGTGTGTGGAATGAAACGCCAGAGAAAGCGATGGATGCAGGTACAGTTACAACATTTAGAAGACATTTGGATAAGTTAATGATTGGGAAGCTTCGGAGGGATGTGGGCCAAGCGCATGCAGGTGGCACCAGTTTATTTTGGGGACAAGGTCAGCGTGGACTGGTTGGAGCGAAAGGTGTGTTTCTATGCTGCATGATTCGATGTGTCTAAAATACTGGAAATTACCGTGGTTTCTCTCCATCCCAGCAGGGAAACCCCTCCCCACAACAACTTCGCCCCCACCTCCACAAAGTAAAAGAGAAACCTGCAAATCTATCGGTGAAATCGAAATTTGGATGAAGCAACCATTTTTCGAGAGGTTTCTGCTTCCCAAACTGTTACGTAGAGTTTCATTCGCCACAAATATTGCCTCTGTTCAGTCTATGGAAGAGTTTCTTTTTGCCGCTTTGTTTTACACTTCCTCAGTTGTAGCCCTTCAGAAATTTGATTTCTGTGGAAGTTCCAGGGCGCCTTCAAGGTTGCCACGGATTGAGTGTTTTTGATTTACTTCAGATAGTGAGAAATCAGACAGAAATGCTGCTTTGTGTCGATTTAAAAAGTGACGCGAACCATAATAAGAACTATCCAATCGGTAAACATAGTCCTTTATTACTTCTTGATTCTCCCGTTTTGCTGTGAAATTTCCATCAACATATGAATTACATTTATCATCAAAAATCAGTACTCGAATTGCACATCTACTTGTTTCTGGGAACGTGTTTCCACAGCGATGGTGGTATAGTGGTGAGCATAGCTGCCTTCCAAGCAGTTGACCCGGGTTCGATTCCCGGCCATCGCAAGCTGCACCTTTTAAATCGGCCAAATAAAGGCAAAAAGGAAATAAAGACTTGCACATCCTTCCATTCAACCCAGTTCGTGCGGCCAAACCTCTGGAGAGGGACCACGACCAAGTTGAGAGTGCACCCGTTTGTACAACGCTCAAATAAACCGGACTCACGGTACAATTCCCAAGTTTTTCTTTTAATTTCAAACGAAATGTTCTCGTTTTTCACTCCTTTCAACGTTACACTTTTTTTGTGAAAAATAGCACAGTATCAAGTGAAACGTTGGTGGGTAGTTCATAAATATCCTTTACTATATCGAAACGGTTGTTTTATTTTACAATCTAAATGTACACCAATCTGAGTGTGGAATGCACAATCAGATTGCTCACTGAGGCCGCTTCTTTCACCTGGACGGACTCTTGAGAATTTTTGCGTTCTGAGGAAGGGTCACCGGACCCGAAACGTTAACTCTGTTTTTTCCTTCACAGGTGCTACTAGACGTGCTGAGCTTTTCCAGCAACCTTTTTTTCGCGAATTTATGCGAGTTGCTTGCAATTCTCCCTCGCGGCCAGTAGTGGTCACTAACCCGCAGAACCTTGATGGAAACAAAAGAATAATTGTTCCCCCTTGTGTTGGATAGTGCAGGTTAGAAATAATGAGTGGAGAGCTGCAGCTATTACATTTACAAGTGTTGGGGAAATGACTGGGAAAACTCTGAAAGGCCATATAAATGACTAGAGAGAGAGAGTAAATTTAATCCAAGAGTCAGCATGGATTTGTTAAAGGAAGTTCGTCGAATCTGATGAACTTCTGATTTTCTTTAAAGGGACAAGAATGGCCGATGGATGAAATAGCAGGAAAGTTGACGCTTCGGTTTGGGACCCACCAGGATTTTCAACCTTTTTTTATGTTGGCTGATTTAAAAGGTGCAACTTGCGATGGCCGGGAATCGAACCCGGGTCAACTGCTTGGAAGGCAGCTATGCTCACCACTATACCACCATCGCTATACGATGCCTTTTTGCAGAAATAAGTAAATGCAGTTCGAGATAATAAAATGTGAGGCTGGATGAACACAGCAGGCCAAGCAGCATCTCAGGAGCACAAAAGCTGACGTTTCACCCTTCATCAGAGAGGGGGAGGGGGTGAGGGTTCGAGAATAAATAGGGAGAGAGGGGGAGGCGGACCGAAGGTGGAGAGGAGAGTATAGGTAGGGAGGGGATAGGTCAGTCCAGGAAAGACGGACAGGTCAAGGAGGTGGGATGAGGTTAGTAGGTAGATGGGGGTGCGGCTTGGGGTGGGAGGAAGGGATGGCTGAGAGGAAGAACAGGTTAGGGAGGCAGAGACAGGTTGGACTGGTTTTGGGATGCAGTGGGTGGAGGGGAAGAGCTGGGCTGGTTGTGTGGTGCAGTGGGGGGAGGGGACGAACTGGGGCTGTTTTAGGGATGCAGTTGGGGAAGTGGAGATTTTGAAACTGGTGAAGTCCACATTGATACCATTAGGCTGCAGGGTTCCCAGGCAGAATATGAGTTGCTGTTCCTGCAACCTTCGGGTGGCATCATTGTGGCACTGCAGGAGGCCCATGATGGACATGTCATCTAAAGAATGGGAGGGGGAATGGAAATGGTTTGCGACTGGGAGGTGCAGTTGTTTGTTGCGAACTGAGCGGAGGTGTTCTGCAAAGCGGTCTCCAAGCCTCCGCTTGGTTTCCCCAATGTAGAGGAAGCCACACCGGGTACAGTGGATGCAGTATACCACATTGGCAGATGTGCAGGTGAACCTCTGCTTAATGTGGAATGTCATCTTGGGGCCTGGGATAGGGGTGAGGGAGGAGGTGTAGGGGCAAGTGTAGCATTTCCTGCGGTTGCAGGGGAAGGTGCCGGGTGTGGTGGGGTTGGAGGGCAGTGTGGAGCGAACAAGGAAGTCACGGAGAGAGTGGTCTCTCCGGAAAGCAGACAGGGGTCGGGATGGAAAAAATGTCTTGGGTGGTGGGGTCAGATTGTAGATGGCGGAAGTGTCGGAGGATGATGCGTTGTATCCGGAGGTTGGTGGGGTGGTGTGTGAGAACGAGGGGGATCCTCTTTGGGCGGTTGTGGCGGGGGCGGGGTGTGAGGGATGTGTTGCGGGAAATACGGGAGACGCGGTCCAGGGCGTTCTCGATCACTGTGGGGGGAAAGTTGTGGTCCTTGAAGAACTTGGACATCTGGGATGTGCGGGAGTGGAATGTCTTATCGTGGGAGCAGATGCGGCGGAGGCGGAGGAATTGGGAATAGGGGATGGAATTTTTGCAGGAGGGTGGGTGGGAGGAGGTGTATTCTAGGTAGCTGTGGGAGTTGGTGGGCTTGAAATGGACATCAGTTACAAGCTGGTTGCCTGAGATGGAGACTGAGAGGTCCAGGAAGGTGAGGGATGTGCTGCAGATGGCCCAGGTGAACTGAAGTTTGGGGTGGAAGGTGTTGGTGAAGTGGATGAACTGTTTGAGCTCCTCTGGGGAGCAAGAGGCGGTGCCGATACAGTCATCAATGTACCGGAGGAAGAGGTGGGGTTTGGGGCCTGTGTAGGTGCGTAAGAGGGACTGTTCCACGTAACCTACAAAGAGGCAGGCATAGCTGGGGCCCATGCGGGTGCCCATGGCCACCCCCTTAGTCTGTAGAAGTGGGAGGCCCTCCGCTTCTTCCTGTCCCGCAGGTCCGACCAGTCCCCCTCCACCAACACCCTCATCCGCCTAGCCGAACTCGTCCTCACCCTCAACAACTTCTCTTTTGACTCCTCCCACTTCCTACAGTGGCTTGGAGACCGCTTTGCAGAACACCTCCGCTCAGTTCGCAACAAACAACTGCACCTCCCAGTCGCAAACCATTTCCATTCCCCCTCCCATTCTTTAGATGACATGTCCATCATGGGCCTCCTGTAGTGCCACAATGATGCCACCCGAAGGTTGCAGGAACAGCAACTCATATTCTGCCTGGGAACCCTGCAGCCTAATGGTATCAATGTGGACTTCACCAGTTTCAAAATCTCCACTTCCCCAACTGCATCCCTAAAACAGCCCCAGTTCGTCCCCTCCCCCCACTGCACCACACAACCAGCCCAGCTCTTCCCCTCCACCCACTGCATCCCAAAACCAGTCCAACCTGTCTCTGCCTCCCTAACCTGTTCTTCCTCTCAGCCATCCCTTCCTCCCACCCCAAGCCGCACCCCCATCTACCTACTAACCTCATCCCACCTCCTTGACCTGTCCGTCTTTCCTGGACTGACCTATCCCCTCCCTACCTATACTCTCCTCTCCACCTTCGGTCCGCCTCCCCCTCTCTCCCTATTTATTCTCGAACCCTCACCCCCTCCCCCTCTCTGATGAAGGGTCTAGGCCTGAAACGTCAGCTTTTGTGCTCCTGAGATGCTGCTTGGCCTGCTGTGTTCATCCAGCCTCACATTTTATTATCTTGGATTCTCCAGCATCTGCAGTTCCCATTATCTCAAATGTAGTTCGAGCACTGGTTCTTAAGTTTAAATGTGATTGGTATATTGATAGAAACTTCGCAGCGAAATAGGAGAATCGAGAAGTAATAAAGGACTGTCTTCACTGATTGGATAGTTCTTATTACGCCGCGCGTCACCTTTTAATCGATACAAAGCAGTATTTCTGTCTGATTTCTCACTACCTGCAGTAAATCAAAAACACTTACTTCAAGCAGATCTGAGGGCACCCTGGAACTTTCATAGAAATCAAACTTGTGAAGGGCTACAACTGAGGAAGTGTAAAACAAAGCGGCAAAAAGAAACTTTTGCATCGACTGAACAGATGTTGCATTATTTGCGGAGAATGGAAACTCTACGTAACATTTCTGGAAGCAGAAACCTCTCGAGAAATGGGTGCTTCATCCAAATTTCGATTCCACCGCTAGATTTGCAGGTTTCTCTTTTACTTTGTAGAGGTGGGGTCGAAGTTGTTGTGGGGAGGGGTTGCTGGGATGGAGAGAAACCACGGCAATTTCCAGTGTTTTAGACACATCGAATCATGCAGCATAGAAACAGACCTTTCGCTCCAACCAGTCCACGCTGATCTTGTTCCCAAAATAAGCAGCCTGCATGCGCTTCGCCCGTATCCCTCCATAGCTTCCCTTTTCATTAGCTTAGCCAAACGTCCTTTTAAATGTTGTAACTGTACCTGCATCCAACACTTTCGCTGGCAGTTCATTCCACACACCAACCACACTCCGTGTAAAAACATTGCCCCTCGTGTTCTTTTTAAACATTCATAAAGTCAGGAGGCACGGGATACAGGGTGATTTGGCTGTCTGAATTCAGAATTGGTTGGCTGACAGGAGGCAGAGAGTGGTTGTAGATGGTAAATATTCTGCCTGGAGGTCAGTGCTGAGTGGTGTCCCACGGGGCTCTGTTCTTGAGCCTCTGCTCTTTGTAGTTTTTATAAATGACTTAGATGAGGAGGTTGAGGGGTGGGTTAGCATGTTTGCTGATGACACAAAGGTTGGAGGTGCCGTTGATAGTATCGAGGGCTATTGCAGGCTTCAGTGAGACAGTGACAGAATGCAGAGCTGGGCTGAGAAATGACAGATGGAGTTCAACCTGGATAAATGCGAAGTGATGCATTTTGGAAGATCGAACTTAAATGCTGACTATAGGATTAAAGGCAGGATTCTCGGCAGTGTGGAGTAACAGTGGGATCTTGGTGTTCAAGTGCATAGCTCCCTCAAAGTTGCCACCCAAGTGGATAAGGTTGTTAAAAAAGCATATGGTGTTTTGGCTTTCATTAACAGAGGGATCGAGTTTAAGAGCTGCGAGGTTATGCTGTAGATCTACAAAACCCTGGTGAGACCACACTTGGAATATTGTGTCCAGTTCCGGTTGCCCTATTATAGGAAAAATGTGAAGGCTTTGGAGGTGCAAAGGAGGTTTACCAGGATGCTGCCTGGACTTGGAGGGCTTGTCTTACAAGGAGAGGTTGACTGAGCTCGGACTTTTCTCCCTGGAGAGAAGGAGGAAGAGAGGTGACCTGATCGAGGTGTACAAGGTAATGAGAGGCATGGATAGAGTCGATAGCCAGAGACTTTTCCCCAGGGCAGGATTGACTGCCATGAGGGGTCATAGTTTTAAGATGTTAGGAGGAAGGTATAGAGGAGACGTCAAGAGGGAGGTTCTTCACCCAGAGAGTTGTGAGCGCATGGAATAGTTTACCAGTGGTAGTCGTGGAAGTGGAGTCATTAGTGACATTTAAGCGACTGCTGGACATGCACATGGACAGCAGTGAATTAAGGGGAATGTAGGTTAGGTTGTTTTGTTTTTGGATTAGGATTATTCCACAGCACAACATCGTGGGCCGAAGGGCCTGTACTGTGCTGTACTTTTTTATATTCTATGTTCTAAACCAATAAACCCCGGGGCCCTCAACAATAAATCAAAGGGTCCCGAACCAAAACGTCAACTTTCCTGCTCCTCTGATCTTGCTTGTCCTGCTGTGTTCCTCCAGCTCCACATTGTGTTAACTCTGACTCCAATGTCTGCAATTCTTGTAATCTATGATGGAGGGAGTATTTGTGATGTAGGTCAAATCGATTTTAGGAAGAGTGCTGCATGTTCTAGGCTGAAACTTGGGTGTCTGAAGGTCCAGAAGCTAATCAGAAATTGCTGGAGAATGTTAGCAGTATGGCACCTTTAGTAGGGAGACAGCAGAGTTAACATTTCAGGTCTCCTGAGTCTCTTTCCTATGAAGTTCTGCAGTCCTTATCCTCAGGTCTCAGTTTTGGTCACCTGTTTTTCCTTGTAAATATCACTGATCTGGAATTGGATATAAGATATTGAATTTACATATATAAATGAGTCATTGGTAGTGGGGAAGTCGTCTATAGACTGAAGGAAGATCTTTGTCAGCTGGTGAGCCGGGCAGAAAAGCTGTGAAATGGAATTCAAGGTGGAGATTCTGAGGTAGCGAGGTGTAGAGCTGGATGAACACAGCAGGCCAAGCAGCATCAGAGGAACAGGAAAGCTGATGTTTCGGGTCTGGGCCCTTCTGCTATCTCTCAACCTGGAGAATGGTGGGATTCAGTAAACAAATCATTGGTTACCAATCTGTTATCCTTATCATGGACTAATCAACATGAAACTACAGAGAGATCTTAAGTGTCCCGTCGAACTACATATTGTCTTGTCTATAACACTGGAACTAATTACAGATTTGAACAACTCCATTACAGTCCTAAATTTCAGCCAATAAATGTCCCCACTCTCATGAACAGTGAATGTCACAGATTAACGGAGGGCACCTTTATGTTTAGTTATTTATATTTATTATATAATTGTTATTATATTGGACAGCAGCCATTTAGGAATGACAACCATAAGACCATCAGCTGTCAGTTCACCTGAGGATAAAGGCTGGGAATTGGGCAGAATTGGCAACAGCACCTTTCCTCAATAGCAATCGGGAATAGAACAAGTGGGACATTATGTTCTGTTCACAAACACTTGTCCCTTAGTGAATCCAGTGCCAGGAATGGCTAATATTAGACAGACTGATAGAATGTCATTACATGAACACACTGCACTTGCACAACCTAAACATCATCCAGCTCATCTGCTCCTCTGCCACCTGCTGTGTTTTAATCAATACGGAATTAAGAAACATGCTTTCAGCTGAGCAGTCCAAACTTCTGCATTTCCCCCCAACCCCCAAACCTCTCCAATTTAGGGTGTTCCTTCACATCTACCTGTATGAACGAGTTATTATCACCTAATCTAATATCCCCTTCTGCAGGTCAGCTCTCTTTAACTTACAGAATTACAGAGCCTGGAGATCTGCAACAATAAAAAAAGAAGTTGCCAACCATACTCAACTCTGACTTTATGCTGCCAGAGCTGCTATGGAGAAATACAGCATGGAAACAAGGTCTTCATCCCAACTTGTCCATGCTGACCGGTTTCTGAAACTGAACTAGTTCCATTTGCTTGTGTTTGGCCTATAACCCTCTAAACCTTTCCTAACCATGTACCTGTTCAAATGTACTCCCAATGTTGTAATTGTGCTTGCCTCTACCACTCCCTTTGGCAGCTTGTTCCAAATACTGAACATTTCAGTTGTCCTCTGGTACGTTTTAAATCTTTCCCCTCTCACCTTAAAACTTTGCCCCCTAGCTTTGGACTCCCCTACTCTTGGGGGGCGGGGGGGGAACTTGTCTATACACCTTTTTAAAAACAGCTATGTGGTAAGGCCCTTAGCCTCCTGTAATCGGGGTGGGGGGGGGAAATCCTAGCCATCAAGGTTTTCTTTAAATTGCAAACCCTCCAGTCTTGGTAACATCCTTGTGAATCTTTTTTGTAATTTGTTTAATAACATTCTTCCTACAGCAAGATGACTAGAATTGAGCACAGTACTCCAAATGTGGCCTTACCAATGTCTTGTACAGCCACAGCACAACACCTCTCAGGATCCTACTATAGGTAAGAACCTTGTCAAAACCCTTTCTGAAGTCCATGTAGACAATGTCTATTGCTGTGCCTTCATCTATCTTCTTGGTCAATGGGCAGGGAGCAAAAGGCTACAGACCCTTAGGAAAGAGATGACAGGTTTAGACCGAGGATCTCGATTTGGGTAGGCTTGGAGGGCCGAAGGGCCTGTTCCTATGCTGTAATTTTCTTTGTTCTTTGATTGATGTCGTGGATGGCTTTTTGAGATGAAGAGATGGAGGAAGGGTAGGAGGCCGGCGGTAGTAACCAGGAGGACGGAGTTCACTGGAGGTGGGAATCAGAGTCCTTAGAGGGTAGATAATAAAATGTGAGGCTGGATGAACACAGCAGGCCAAGCAGCATCTCAGGAGCACAAAAGCTGACGTTTCGGGTCTAGACCCTTCATCAGAGAGGGGGATGGGGGGAGGGAACTGGAATAAATAGGGAGAGAGGGGGAGGCGGACCGAAGATGGAGAGTAAAGAAGATAGGTAGGGAGGGGATAGGTCAGCCCAGGGAAGACGGACAGGTCAAGGAGGTGGGATGAGGTGTGTAGGTAGCTGGGGGTGCGGCTTGGGGTGGGAGGAAGGGATGGGTGAGAGGAAGAACCGGTTAGGGAGGCAGAGACAGGTTGGACTGGTTTTGGGATGCAGTGGGTGGGGGGGAAGAGCTGGGCTGGTTGTGTGGTGCAGTGGGGGGAGGGGATGAACTGGGCTGGTTTAGGGATGCAGTAGGGGAAGGGGAGATTTTGAAACTGGTGAAGTCCACATTGATACCATATGGCTGCAGGGTTCCCAGGTGGAATATGAGTTGCTGTTCCTGCAACCTTCGGGTGGCATCATTGTGGCAGTGCAGGAGGCCCATGATGGACATGTCATCAAGAGAATGGGAGGGGGAGTGGAAATGGTTTGCGACTGGGAGGTGCAGTTGTTTGTTGCGAACTGAGCGGAGGTGTTCTGCAAAGCGGTCCCCAAGCCTCCGCTTGGTTTCCCCAATGTAGAGGAAGCCGCACCGGGTACAGTGGATGCAGTATACCACATTGGCAGATGTGCAGGTGAACCTCTGCTTGATGTGGAATGTCATCTTGGGGCCTGGGATGGGGGTGAGGGAGGAGGTGTGGGGACAAGTGTAGCATTTCCTGCGGTTGCAGGGGAAGGTGCCGGGTGTGGTGGGGTTGGAGGGCAGTGTGGAGCGAACAAGGGAGTCACGGAGAGAGTGGTCTCTCCGGAAAGCAGACAGGGGAGGGGATGGAAAAATGTCTTGGGTGGTGGGGTCGGATTGTAAATGGCGGAAGTGTCGGAGGATAATGCGTTGTATCCGGAGGTTGGTAGGGTGGTGTGTGAGAACGAGGGGGATCCTCTTGGGGCGGTTGTGGCGGGGGCGGGGTGTGAGGGATGTGTCGCGGGAAATGCGGGAGACGCGGTCAAGGGCGTTCTCGATCACTGTGGGGGGAAAGTTGCGGTCCTTGAAGAACTTGGATATCTGGGATGTGCGGGAGTGGAATGTCTTATCGTGGGAGCAGATGCGGCGGAGGCGGAGGAATTGGGAATAGGGGATGGAATTTTTGCAGGAGGGTGGGTGGGAGGAGGTGTATTCTAGGTAGCTGTGGGAGTCGGTGGGCTTGAAATGGACATCAGTTACAAGCTGGTTGCCTGAGATGGAGACTGAGAGGTCCAGGAAGGTGAGGGATGTGCTGGAGATGGCCCAGGTGAACTGAAGGTTGGGGTGGAAGGTGTTGGTGAAGTGGATGAACTGTTCGAGCTCCTCTGGGGAGCAAGAGGCGGCGCCGATACAGTCATCAATGTACCGGAGGAAGAGGTGGGGTTTGGGGCCTGTGTAGGTGCGGAAGAGGGACTGTTCCACGTAACCTACAAAGAGGCAGGCATAGCTGGGGCCCATGCGGGTGCCCATGGCCACCCCCTTAGTCTGTAGGAAGTGGGAGGAGTCAAAAGAGAAGTTGTTGAGTGTGAGGACGAGTTCAGCTAGGCGGATGAGAGTGTCGGTGGAGGGGGCCTGGTCGGGCCTGCGGGACAGGAAGAAGCGGAGGGCCTTGAGGCCATCTCCATGCGGAATGCAGGTGTACAGGGACTGGACGTCCATGGTGAATATGAGGTGTTGGGGGCCAGGGAATTGGAAGTCCTGGAGGAGGTGGAGGGCGTGGGTGGTGTCACGGACGTAGGTGGGGAGTTCCTGGACCAAAGGGGAGAAAATGGAGTCCAGATAGGTGGAGATGAGTTCGGTGGGGCAGGAGCAGGCTGAGACGATGGGTCGACCAGGGCAGGCAGGTTGGGTTGGATTCCTGTTCAAAGAAATAGGTACGGAGGCAGAGCCTTCAGCACGTAAAAAAAAAACCACTACCCACAATTTTAGATTTTAAGAATGTAAAAGATTTTTGCTGAAAAAGTCTCAGTTTTTGTACTCACTCGCTGGTCGTGCTCTGTAGGGAAAAAGTAGAGATAATGTTTCGAGTTCAGTGACTTTTTCTTCGAAACTGAAAAGTTTTGATTGATGCTGCTAGACCTGTTAAATTTTGCCATCAATTTCCGTTTTATTTCAGTTCTATCAAATTTATCATTTTGAGGGGCTTGTAAAGTATATTTAGGCATTATGGTAGACTTTCAGTGTATTGCGATGGTGGTATAGTGGTGAGCATAGCTGCCTTCCAAGCAGTTGACCCGGGTTCAACTCCTTCGGCCTTCGCAAGTTTGTTGCTTTAAAAACCGGCTTTCCTTTCTACAGCAAACGGTTCGTCAAAGTGTCTGTTGTTTCTCCTGATGTTGGTTTCTATGATTTGCACTGTGGAATCGACAGAGGATTAGAACATAGAACATAGAACATAGAACATAGAACATAGAACATAGAACATAGAACATAGAACATAGAACATAGAACAGTACAGCACAGAACAGGCCCTTCAGCCCACAATGTTGTGCCGACCATTGATCCTCATGGATGCACCCTCAAATTTCTGTGACCATATGCATGTCCAGCAGTCTCTTAAATGACCCCAATGACCTTGCTTCCACAACTGCTGCTGGCAACGCATTCCATGCTCTCACAACTCTCTGCGTAAAGAACCTGCCTCTGACATCCCCTCTATACTTTCCACCAACCAGCTTAAAACTATGACCCCTCGTGCTAGCCATTTCTGCCCTGGGAAATAGTCTCTGGCTATCAACTCTATCTATGCCTCTCATTATCTTGTATACCTCAATTAGGTCCCCTCTCCTCTTCCTTTTCTCCAATGAAAAGAGACCGAGCTCAGTCAACCTCTCTTCATAAGATAAGCCCTCCAGTCCAGGCAGCATCCTGGTAAACCTCCTCTGAACCCTCTCCAAAGCATCCACATCTTTCCTATAATAGGGCGCCCAGAACTGGACGCAGTATTCCAAGTGCGGTCTAACCAAAGTTTTATAGAGCTGCAACAAGATCTCACGACTCTTAAACTCAATCCCCCTGTTAATGAAAGCCAAAACACCATATGCTTTCTTAACAACCCTGTCCACTTGGGTGGCCATTTTAAGGGATCTATGTATCTGCACACCAAGATCCCTCTGTTCCTCCACGCTGCCAAGAATCCTATCCTTAATCCTGTACTCAGCTTTCAAATTCGACCTTCCAAAATGCATCACCTCGCATTTATCCAGGTTGAACTCCATCTGCCACCTCTCAGCCCATCTCTGCATCCTGTCAATGTCCCGCTGCAGCCTACAACAGCCCTCTACACTGTCAACGACACCTCCGACCTTTGTGTCGTCTGCAAACTTGCTGACCCATCCTTCAATTCCCTCGTCCAAGTCATTAATAAAAATTACAAACAGTAGAGGCCCAAGGACAGAGCCCTGTGGAACCCCACTCACCACTGACTTCCAGGCAGAATATTTTCCTTCTACTACCACTCGCTGTCTTCTGTTGGCCAGCCAATTCTGTATCCAAGCAGCTAAGTTCCCCTGTATCCCATTCCTCCTGACCTTCTGAATGAGCCTACCATGGGGAACCTTATCAAATGCCTTACTGAAGTCCATATACACCACATCCACAGCTCGACCCTCATCAACCTTACTAGTCACATCCTCAAAAAACTCGATAAGGTTTGTAAGGCATGACCTACCCCTCACAAAGCCGTGTTGACTGTATTTGATCAAGCCATGCTCTTCCAGATGGTCATAAATCTTATCCCTCAGAATCCTTTCTAACACCTTGCAGACAACAGACGTGAGACTTACTGGTCTATAATTGCCGGGGATTTCCCTATTTCCTTTCTTGAAGAGAGGAATTACATTTGCCTCTCTCCAGTCCTCAGGTACGACTCCAGTGGAGAGCGAGGATGCAAAGATCTTCGCAAGTGGCAAAGCAATTGCATTTCTCGCTTCCCAAAGCAGCCGAGGACAAATCTGATCCGGGCCTGGCGACTTGTCAATCTTCATGTTTGACAAAATTTTCAGTACATCAGCTTCCTCTATCTCTATCCATTCCAGCATGCACACCTGCTCTTCAAAGGTTTCATTCACTACACAGGTCGTTTCTTTCGTAAAGACAGAAGCAAAAAACTCATTTAGGGCTTCCCCTACCTCCTCAGGCTCCACACACAAGTTCCCTATGCTATCCCTGATCGGCCCTACTCTTTCTTTGACCATTCTCTTATTCCTCACGTAAGTGTAAAATGCCTTTGTGTTTTCCCGGATTCCTTCTGCCAAGCCTTTCTCGTGCCCCCTCCTGGCTCTCCTCAGACCATTTTTGAGCTCCTTCCTTGCCTGCATGTAATCCTCTCTAGCTGAACTTGACCCTAGCTTCCTCCACCTTATGTAAGCTACCTTCTTCCTTTTCACTAGAAGCTCCACCGCTCTCGTCATCCAAGGTTCCTTTATCTTACCCCGTCTTGCCTGTCTCAGAGGGACATATTTACTCATCACTCCCAACAACTGTTCCTTAAACCATCTCCACATGTCTATAGTTCCCTTACCATGGAACAACTGCTCCCAGTCCATGCTTCCTAACTCGTGTCTAATCGCATCATAGTTTCCTCTTCCCCAATTAAATATCCTCCCATTCTGCCTAATCCTCTCCTTCTCCATAGCTATGTAGAATGAGAGAGTGTTATGGTCACTATCACCAAAATGCTCTCCCACCACAAGATCTGATACCTGCCCTGGCTCGTTTCCGAGCACCAAGTCTAGAATGGCCTCTCCCCTCGTCGGCCTGTCAACGTACTGCGTTAGGAAACCCTCCTGAACACACCTTACAAAAACAGCTCCATTCAAATCTTCTGCTCGAAGGAGGTTCCAATCAATATTAGGAAAGTTAAAGTCACCCATTACAACAACCCTACTGCGTCCACACTTTTCCAAAATCTGTCGACCTATGCTTTCTACAATCTCCCTGCTGCTATTGGGGGGCCTGTAGTAAACCCCTAACGAGGTGACTACTCCCTTGCTGTTCCTAATTTCCACCCATACTGACTCAGTAGGCAGATCTTCCTCGACAATGGAAGCTTCTGTAGCTGTGATACCCTCTCTGATTAGTAGTGCTACACCCCCTCCTCTTTTTCCCCCCTCCCTATTCTTTTTAAATGTTCTAAACCCTGGAATATCCAGCAACCATTCCAGCCCATGAGAAACCCATGTCTCTGTTATGGCCACAACATCATAGCACCAGGTACTGATCCATGCTCTAAGTTCATCACTTTTATTCCTGATACTCCTTGCATTAAAGCAAACACACTTTAACCGATCCCTTGGTTCCTTCCCAGGAAAATCCTTCCCACTAGCTGGTCTACCTCTTGCTACTGCCTCACCTGCATCAACGCTCACCTCTGGTATACAGCTCAGGTTCCCACCCCCCTGCCATACTAGTTTAAACCCTCTCGAACTACTCGAGCAAACCTTCCACCCAGGACATTGGTCCCCTTCCAGTTCAGATGCAACCCGTCCTTCTTGTACAGGTCCCACCTTGCCCAGAAGGCATCCCAATTATCAACATATCTGAAACCCTCCCTCCTACACCAGCTGCGTAGCCACGTGTTCAGCTGCGCCCGCTCCCTGTTCCTCACCTCGCTATCTCGTGGCACCGGTAGTAAACCAGAGAACACTACTCTGTTCGTCCTGCTCTGCAGCTTCCATCCTAACTCCCTGAAATCACTTTTTATATCCTCAAACCTATTTCTGGCTATATCATTTGTGCCAATATGTAACACGATTTCTGGCTGTTCACCCTCCCCTTTCAGAACTTTATACACCCGATCGGAGACGTCCCGGACCCTGGCACCAGGGAGGCAACATACCTTCCGGGAATCCCGATCTTGCCCACAAAATCTCCTGTCGATTCCCCTAACTATCGAGTCCCCTACCACGAGTACTTTTCTATTCTGCCCCCTTCCCTTCTTTGCCACAGTGTCAGGCTCAGTGCCAGAGAACTGACTACTATGGCTTTCCTCTGGTAGGTCAACCCCCCCAGCAGTATCCAAAACGGTATACTTATTGCTGAGGGGAATGCCCACAGGGGATCTCTGCACTGTCTGTCTGTCCCCTTTCCTCCCCCTAACTGTAACCCATCTATCCTCGTCCTGAGCCTTAGGAGTGACCAACTCCCGATAACTCCTCTCAATTACCCCCTCTGCCTCCCGAATGATCCGTAGTTCATCCAGCTCCAGCTCCATTTCCCTAACACGGTTTTCAAGGAGCTCAAGGATTACTCTGGTATTCCGATTCTTTTTTGTCTGTTGCTTCCCGTTTCATATTTCAATATATATTTCTGCAAAGGAATTCTTTCAGTATTCAAGAAGTGAGAGGCTGCTCACACTGGGGATCTCAAATAATCACAGGAGCCGCTCAGCAGGATCTGCAACTCCTGTATTAAAGGGAGGCTTAAAGTCTCAGATCTACGAGAGGTTAAAGTAAACCGGTGCCTCAAAAATACCAGCGGTCCTGGGTTTTGCAGAGTTATTTGGAATTTACTCTTTCTGTATTTCATCCCATTCATTGTTAAACTCAAAATTTGTCTTGTACTGCACAATCACGAATAAAATGTGAGTCGGCAAGTTCATAAATGTCTAAACAATATTCATCATGACACAGAATCAGTTGCTTTATATTTCAATCTAAATTTGCACAATCGGAGCGTGGGATGTACATACAGAATTTGTTTCTTAATATTAGCTGTTTCTTTAACCCTGACAGACCCTGAAATTTTATGCGGGCTTGTTGCAGTTCCCACTTGCGACTTGAAGTGGACGCTAGCTTGTGGGAGAGCGAAGTTCCCAGATTAGAGAGATGAAGATAACAGACATGATTGTTCCACTCGTGTTGTACAGTTCGAGTTAGAAATGAAAAGAGTAGAGACCGGCTGCTATTATATTTCCTGTGGTGGGAAAACAACTGGAAAATCTCTGAGACACAATATAAATCATCAACTAGGGTGTGAGAGTTTAATTCAGGAGAAGGTTGTGTCGGATGAACTTGACTGATTTTCCTTGAAGGAACAAGAATGGTCAATGGAGATAGTATTTGTGATGTAGACCAAATGGATTATTGGAATCAGAGATAGCAGGCACTGCAGATGCTGGATAGTGCCTTATGTTCTTGGTTGAAATGGTTCAGTTGTGAGAAATATTTCACCAAAGATCCCCAACCTGGTTCAAAGATAAGGAAAGTTGATGTTTTGTGTCGGCACCCTTCCTCAGAAAATGAATTTCTGGATTTTCTGAAGAAGGGTCCTGACCTGAAACATCAACTTTCCTGCTCCTCTGATGCTGCCTGACCTACTGTTCCCCCAGCTCCACACTGTGTTATCTCTCACTCCAGCATCAGCAGTTCTTACAACTATAGCCTGGTTCAAACCTGGTTTTGGCAATGAGTTCACTTGGTTTTACTCACATAAACACGATGAGCCATGTGCCTTCTTTCCATGCTGTAAACTGTCCCCAATTCCATGACCCCATGTGACAGTGTGGTAACTATTTAAAATGATAGGTTGGATTGATAGTGACACCAAAGTGAAAGGTCATGATGGGCTCATACATGCCTTATTAATGTTTATCTCAGGTTGGACATTTGAATTAGCAAAACAACCACCACTTGAGGAGGAGAGTTCCAATCCTCCACTACTTTTTATGTCCAGAAGTGCTTTCTGACATTCCTCCTGAATGACCTGGCCCTAAGTAAAAGATTGGCTGAGGGCAGACAGCTGAGAGTGGGGATACAAGGGTCTTTCTCAGGATGGCATCTGGGATGTGCGGGAGTGGAATGCCTCATCGTGGGAGCAGATGCGGCGGAGGCAGAGGAATTGGGAATAGGGGATGGGATTTTTGCAGGAGGGTGGGTGGGAGGAAGTGTATTCTAGGTAGCTGTGGGAGTCAGTGGGCTTGAAATGGACGTCAGTTTCTAGCTGGTTACCTGAGATGGAGACTGAGAGGTCCAGGAAGGTGAGGGATGTGTTGGAGATGGCCCAGGTGAACTTGAGGTTGGGGTGGAAGGTGTTGGTGAAGTGGATGAACTGTTCGAGTTCCTCTGGGGAGCAAGAGGCAGTGCTGATGCAGTCATCAATGTAACGGAGGAAGAGGTGGGGTTTGGGGCCTGTGTAGGTGCGGAAGAAGGACTGTTCCACGTAACCTACAAAGAAGCAGGCATAGCTTGGGCCCATGCGAGTACCAATGGCCACTCCCTTTGTATTCCTCTTGCAGATGGCCTCAAGGCCCTCTGCTTCTTCCTGTCCCACAGACCCGACCAATCCCCCTCCACTGACACCCTCATCCGCCTGGCCGAACTCGTCCCCACCCTCAACAACTTCTCTTTCGATTCCTCCCACTTCCTACAGACAAAGGGGAATACACCTAGAATACACTTCCTCCCACCCACCCTCCTGCAAAAATCCCATCCCCTATTCCCAATTCCTCCTCCTCCGCCGCATCTGCTCCCAGGATGAGGCATTCCACTCCCGCACATCCCAGATGTCCACTTTCTTCAAGGATTGCAACTTTCCCCCCGCAGTGGTCAAGAACGCCCTTGACTGCATCTCCCGCATTTCCTGCAACACATCCCTCACACCCCGCCCCCGCCACAGCCGCCCCCAGAGGATCTCCCTCGTTCTCACATACCACCCCACCAACCTCCAACTCCACCACACCCGGCACCTTCCCCTGCAACTGCAGGAAGTGCTACACTTGCCCCACACCACCTCCCTCACCCCCATCCCAGGCCCCAAGATGACCTTCCATATCAAGCAGATGTTCACCTGCACATCTGCCAATGTGGTATATTGTATCCATTGCACCCGGTGTGGCTTCCTCTACATTGGGGAAACCAAGTGGAGGCTTGGGGACCGCTTTGCAGAACACCTCCACTTGGTTCGCAACAAACAACTGCACCTCCCAGTCGTGAACCATTTCCACTCCCCCTCCCATTCCTCAGACGACATGTTCATCATGGGCCTCCTGCAGTGCCACAATGATGCCACCTGAAGTTTGCAGGAACAGCAACTCCTATTCACCTTGGAAACCCTGCAGCCCAATGGCAGCAATGTGGACTTCACAAGCTTCAAATTCTCCCCTTCCCCCACTGTGTCCCAAAACCAGCCCAGTTCTTCCGCTCCTCCCCCCACTGCATCACAAGACCAGCCCAGCCTGTCTCTGCTTCCCTAACCTGTTCTTCCTCTCACCCATCCCTTCCTCTCATCTCAAGCCGCACCTCCATTTCCTACCTACCACCTCATCCCACCTCCTTGACCTGTCCATCTTCCCTGGACTGACCTATCCCCTTCCTACCTCCTCACCTATACTCTCCTCTCTACCTATCTTGTTTTCTCTCCATCTTTGGTCCGCCTCCCCCTCTCTCCCTATTTATTCCAGTTCCCTCTCCCCATCCCCCTCTCTGATGAAGGGTCTAGGCCCAAAACGTCAGCTTTTGTGCTCCTGAGATGCTGCTTGGCCTGTTGTGTTCATCCAGCTTCACACTTTGTTATCTTGGATTCTCCAGCATCTGCAGTTCCCATTATCTCTGATCTTTTACAGCAATTTCTGTTTTTGTTATAGTATTAAGCACTGTGCTTTTAGCTAAGCTGTCTAAACCTGTCCACTTCTTTGCTAAACCACTCTGTAGTGATCATAATGAGGTCAGCCAGCTGGATATTGTACTATGAGTTTTCTGATTGCGGCTGTTAATCCAATTCCAATCAGAAAGCCTTCTCTGACGTTAAATACAGGAATGCCAGAGAGATTGGCACTCTGAGCGCTGACTTTGAAAAGGCAATGTGAGAGCCAAGAACTTTTCATGTGTAAATAAAGGCTGACTTGGTGATAGAATGCTGGCCTCTGTGGAGTTATTTCACTCTCCAATTACCCAAATCCCTTTCTGATTTAAGATGCTCCTTCACATTTGCCTCTATGACTGAGTTATTGTCAAGTGATCTCATACCCCCTTCAGTGGGTCAATATCAACTCTATTGGAAACAAGGAACGGTGGTTGATGGAGGTTTGAAACAAAAACCCAACAGGTTTGGCAACATGTGTGGGAGAAAATAGAGTTAACATTTTGAGTTCAGTGAGTCTTCTACAGAACTGAGAGTTCTCACGTGCTGAGCTTTGCCAGCATTTTCTGTTTTTATTTCAGCCACATTCAACTTTCAATGATAAGGATCTTGTTAAGTTTGTTTGGGAATTGATAGCAGCTGTCCCACTGAGTAATGGTGGTGTAGTGGTGAGCTTTGCTACTTTCCAAGCAATTGACCTAGTCTCAATTCCTAGCCATTGTGGAATTGCAGTTTTAAATGGAAAACCTGCAAAATATGTAATGAATGAGATCAGTTGTTCAAATGCTGTGAAAGTACACAAGTCTTTCGTTCTGTGAACAAAAAGAGATCCATCAAGTTATAGAATCTTACAGTCATACTATTTGGAAACTAACCCATTTGCCCAATTTGCCTATGCCGACCACATTTTCCAAATCAATCAAGCCCCATTTGCCTGTGTTTAGTTCATGTCCCTCCAAAGATGGCCTCACCGACGTACTGTACAACTACGACATGATATCTCAACTCCTATACTCAGTTGTCTGAGCAATGAAGCTAAGCATGCCAAACAACTTCTTTACCACTCTGTCTACCTGTGATGAAAGTTTTAATCTTTTTGTTTCAAGAAAATACTTTAGTCATAAAAGATACCTAATCACAAATACAGTTCAGTTCTGTGTAGTAGCATATCAAGGAAACATACAAACATGTTCTGAGGAAGGGTCACTGGACCCGAAACGTTAACTCTGTTTTCTCTTTCATTGATGCTGCCAGACCTGCTGAGCTTTTCCAGCAACTTTGTTTTATTCCAAACAAACATTGGAGTTGGACTTTATCTAAACAAACCAAAGGCATCTCCTACACATACAAGACTATATTTACATGCACTGAGGCACTAGGAGGGCCTAATAACTGAATAAACCCTGACCTCAGACTGTGGTCTTTCCCCACAGCTGCCCCAAGCTTTAGTGTGTCCCCCACACACAGTCCTTGAACTTGGAATATACCAGTTTACAACACTTGGTCGAGGTTGACCTCCATGCTCTGGAAGATCAACAAGGTTCAGGCAGACCAAAGAGTGTCTTTCACCAGGTCGATGGTCCTTCAGGCGCAATTGATGTTTGCTTCAATGTGCATCCTGAGGATCAGACCAAAGAACACAGAATCCCCTGTCATGGAGCTGTTCAGGACGAACCTTGACAAAAATGCTCATTCCAAAAGAGGTGTGTGACAGTCTCAACACCCCTGCAGGTGCTTTGAAGGCAAAGTGTGGTAGTACAGTCTGACTGGGCATTCATGAAGGATTCATCAGCCAAGCAATGTTTTGGTGCTTGTTGGAAAGTTCTGGAGGTGAGGTATTCTGTCAAATGAGTTTGATAGTTTGTTAAGGGAACCACGCGTCAGGAATCACCCTAAAAGACAGCAAGAAATACAGATGCTGGAGCCGGAGTCAATAAATTGTGGAGCTGGAGGAACACAGCAGGTCAGGCAGCATCAGAGGAGCAGGAAAGTTGATGTTTTGGGTTTACACCCTTCAGCCTGATCTGCTGTGTTCCTTCAGCTCCACACTGTATTGACAGAGTCCATCCTTTTCTTTTCCCACAAGGATGGCACGTGCTGACCACTTCCTGATGGATCTGTGGTCAAAGGTGCTTTTCTTTGCAAATTTCTTCATGAAGGACAGATACCCTTCAAAGACCTTCTCCTGGTCCCGGTAGATGGGGCAGGTGCCCACTCTCCTGCCTGCATTCACTAGTGAGATTGGTCACCAATTATTAATTTCCTCCCTCTCCCTGTTCCACTTCTAGTTGAGGGTGTTGATTCCTCATGGAATCACTCATGCCACCTGCCAGAAGAATCCTGTCTTACACCTCCAGGAGGCCCTGGCCAATCAATTGCCACAGAGCCAAATACAACTCGGCTGGTAAGGTGTTACTTCTGGGGGTTTTATTCTTTTCTTTCCTTGGTCAGCTCATCCAGAGATAATGCTAGTCCAACCTCTCCCACGTGTTGTTGTCTAACATCTCTGTGACAGAGGACAGGAATGACTGGGAGGCTGCACTATCGGTGGGCTTCATGTCATACAGTCTGGTATAAAAGGATTTGCTGATCCTCAGGATGTCGGACTAAGATAACGTTACTGATCCCATCTTCTTCCCTCAGGCTACTGAGCACTGAGATCGCTTTGTGCACCTTCGGGAAGAAGAAACTCAAGCACACCTCATCCTACACCATGGTGCGGACCCTGGATTGGAAGATTATGTTGGAGGCCTCTGAGGCAAAGAGTGAGGCTAGCTGGCTCTTCACCTCCTGTGACATTGGCCCCCATTGTCTGCAATAGAAGCAAGTTCTGTATGGCTTTCTGGAGTTTTATCAGCTTTCCCTGCCTCTCTCTCACCTTCTGAACATCTTTGAGAATAAAGAACCTTTTGATGTTCTCCTTGACTGTTTCCCACTGCTTGGCCAGAGAGTCAAAGAGTACCTTCACAGTTCTCCAGCCTGTGTAATCCCTTTTGAGCATCTCAATACTTTCTGGGTTAACAGTTTCATAGACAGCTTCCACATGTTCATGCCAGGCAGCTGGTTGTCCTGTCGGACACAGGTGGTCAGCAGGAGGCAGTGGTCAGAGACATTAGTGGATCTGACTGAGAGTGTGTGGGATGCAAACTGGAAATCTATTCTTGAGCATACAGACCCACCTGGCCGCAACCAGGTATCTACGCTGCGCTCCATCTTCAGGTGTGCTGAAGACATTGTGCAGCTTTGTGACTTTAACTGTTTCCATCTGGAAACTGGACGTGGAGTTCATTTTGCTGACAGCCTCTCCGGATCCAGGCTGGACACTGCCAGGACGTTCAGCTGCCTGCTCTTTACTAACATGCTGTACATATTAATTAGCCTCACAGGAGTGTTTCTGTAGGTAACTTCTGCGACAAGGAGGTGTCCGAGCCGCATCTTCTTAACTTTGGAGATGGTGAAGTTGCCTCATTGCAGCAGAATAGCCAGGCTGAAGGAACGGCTATCATTTTGCCCGAACAAATCAAAGAACCTGGGTCCCATTTCTTGTAGAACAGGAGGCTTTCTTCGACATTGGCCAGGTAAACGTAGTCCACTCACCTGCCGTCTTGTCACTGGTGGGACTCCCTGCATCCCTGTGGCGTGGGTGAACTGTTGGACACTTTCCGCACTGAGGTAACTGGTAGCTGTCCTGTTCCTCCCTGAGGGGAAGTTCCTTGCTCCGGTGTTGTTGGGACTAGATCAAAGCCAAGTCTAGTTCTGATCCTGATGGAGAGACTGTCATGCAGAGCTCATAATTTGGAGAGTCACTGCTCCCGTAATTCCCAATGGCTGGTGGTTGGGCTTCAATGGGCTCCTCGGGAACTCTGGTATTTCTGTACTGGGGGTGTGGTGCTCCTCTCTTTCTCCCCACTGGTGCTCTGGCTCTTTTTTTTTGGATGGCCATCTTGCTGCATGTCTTTGTTGTCAGAGGAACTGCTGGTGTAGCCATCGTGTAGCTGCCTCTTTCTATTTTGCGGTGGAGCTTTGGCGTCCTGACATGTTTTTATTTTCTGGTTATTCCTCACCAGAATCCACTTCCCTACTTTATTCTTTCCTCCTCTTCCATTGACTCTGCCTGTTCAGGTAGAGGTTGTGTCAGTGGCTGTGTCTGCATGCTGTCTATCTTTACCTTCTTTCTGGCTCATCCTTCCTTCTTGTTACCCCTTATATTAGTTTTCTCGCTGGAGGTGGCACGTTACTGACCTTTGGGGGTCCACAGCTCGTGTCACTTCTGGACATCTGAGCACATATGGTGTGACCCTCTTGTTCCACCCTGCCCACAACCTGGTCTTGGGCAGGCCTTATATAGGTGGCCTGCTTCCCCACACAGCTTGCAGCTCTTGGTCTCCTTGCAGTCCTTAGTCAGGTGGCCCTCCTGTTTGCAGTTACTGCAGAGGGTGACTTTGCAGTCTGTTGCTCTGTGCCCTGCCCTCCCATGAGTTTAGTCCACTCTAGGCTGCTCTGCATACATCAGGTAGCCTTGGCTCCCTCCAATCGTGAAGCTGGTGGGTGGGTGGAGGATGTTCCCATTGGCATCAGATTCTGAAGGGGTCCATCAGTGCTGCCTCCTTCAAGCTGCATGGACCTTCTCTGGAAGGTCTGGACATCTGTTGCTAGGACATGGGGGTTTTAACAAATGCATTGAAGTAACCTGGCTCCTCTGTGCAGGGAGAACAAACAATGGTGATGCAGACAGGATGGAGAGGGGACCCTCACCTCCTTTCTCCTCAAATGCCTTCAAGAGATGTTCACATTGCTTCATGCTCCCAAGGGTCACGTTAAAGTAGTCTCCACTGGGGAAAACCCACAGACAGAAAATATCTTTTAATTTTTAAACTTCAAAAATATACTTTATTCATAAAAAAAGTTTGTCAATATACATTGACATAAAAGCAGTTTGATTCTGCACAGTTGCATATCAAGTAAACACAAAACGTTGGAGTCAAATAACGAGGAACAAAGAAAATTACAGCACAGGAACAGGCCCTTCGGCCCTCCAAGCCTGCCCAAATCGAGATCCTCTGCCTAAACCCGTCACCTATTTTCTAAGGGTCAGTATCCCTTTGCTCCCTGCCCATCCAAGTACCTGTCCAGATGCATCTTAAAAGACACTATCGTGTCTGCATCTACCACCTCCGCTGGCAACGTGTTCCAGGCACCCTCCACCCTCTGCGTGAGGAACTTTCCATGCATATCTCCCTTAAACTTTCCTCCTCTCACTTTGAACTCATAACCCCCAGTAATTGAGTCCCCCACTCTGGGAAAAAGCTTCTTTGTCTATACCCCTCATGATTTTGTAGCCCTCAATCAGGTTCCCCCCTCAATCTCCGTCTTTCTCATGAAAATAATCCTAATCTACTCAACCTCTCTCCATAGCTAGCACCCTCCATACCAGGCAACATCCTGGTGAACCTCCTCTGCACCCTCCCCAAAGCATCCACATCCTTTTGGTAATGTGGCGACCAGAACTGTATGCAGTACTCCAAAGGTGGCCGAACCAAATTCTATACAACTGTGACATGACCTGCCAACTCTTGTACTCAATACCCCGTCCGATGAAGGAAAGCATACCGTATGCCTTCTTGACCACTCTATTGACCTGCGTTGCCATTTTCAGGGAACAATGGACCTGAATATCCAGATCTCTCTGAACATCAATTTTCCCCAGGACTTTTCCATTTACTGTATAGTTTGCTCTTGAATTAGATCTTCCAAAATGCATCACCTCGCATTTGCCCAGATTGAACTCCATCTGCCATTTATCTGCCACACTCTCGAGTCTATCTATATTCTGCTGTAATCTCTGACAGTCCCTCTCACTATCTGCTACTGCACTAATCTTTGTGTCATCTGCAAACTTGCTAATCAGACCACCTATACCTTCCTCCAATTCATTTACGTCTGACTATATGCAAAATCAAGGACATCTCTTACACATACAATACTAATATTTATATCTATATGACACATGAGGCGGGCCCAACAGCTGAAGATCTCAGACTGGTCTTTCCCCACTGCGCCTTACAGGTAGCTGCCCTGAACTTTAGTGCATCCTTCAGCACATAGTGCTGGACGTTGGAACACTCAGTCAGGATCAAATCCTTGTTCTGGAAGACCAACAAGCTTCCGGCAGACCAAGCAGCATCTTTCACTGAGTTGATGATTCTCCAGGTACAGCCAACATTTGCCACGGTGTGCGTCCCAGGAAACAGACTGTAGAACACAGTGTCCCACATCACGGAGCTGATCGGGATGGACTGTTGCATGATCTTCCTGACTTCCTTTGCAAAGGCATGTTCTAGAGCTTGGAACCCACAGAAATCCAGGGAGACTCTCCTTCATGAAGAATGTGTGGCCGGCCGACTGTGCTGCAGAATGCCTGGCCTAGAGTTCAGACACTAACCTTAGCTCTGGCTGGCGGATCAGCTACTGGACGCGTGCCAGGCCAAAGCCAGCACAAAGATTCACCAAAATCAGCCCAGCTCAACTGATGATCGTCCAGGATCTGCCAAGATCCACTAGTGACAAAGGCCCACAGCCCAGACCCTGGATCAAGGTGACTTCCCTGCCGATATATGGATTATAAGAGCTGGGAGGTCATGTTGGAGCTGTGCTACACTTTTGATTATTTCACAGCCAGAGTACTGTCACCACATTATAGGAAGGATGTGACTTCTCTGGATGGAGCGCAGAGGAGTTCAGCTATGAAGGGAGGCTGGATAAGCTCGGGTTATTTCCTTTGATTAGATTAGATTCCCCACAGTGTGAAAACAGGCCCTTCGGCCCAATAAGTCCACACCGCTCCTTGGAGCATCCACCCAGACTCATCCCCCTATAACCCACGCACCCCTGAACACTACGGGTAATTTAGCATGGCCGATCCACCTATGCTGCACATCTTTGGACTGTGGGAGGAAACTGGAGCACTCAGTGGAAACCCATGCAGACACGGGGAGAATGTGCAAACTCTGCACGGACAGTTACCCAAGGCTGGAATTGAACCCGGGTCCCTGGCGCTGTGAGGCTGCAGTGCTAACCGCTGAGCCATCGTGCCGACCCTGGAGGCTCTGGAAGGATCTGAAAGAGGTGTAAAAGATTATCCGATGAATAGACAAGTTGGATAGCAAGCATTCGCTCTCCTTAATTGAAGGATCAATAACATGGGAGCACAACTTTAAAGTGATCAGTTCAGAGGGGATTCAATAAAATTGTCTCTCATTCTTTTATAGTCCAATGAATACAGGGCCAAAATAATCAGGCTCTCCTCCTTCGACAGTCCCTGATGAGATCAGCTGAGTCTGCCTCCAACACCAGAAGAGCCCTTTTTTAAAAAAGGGCCCAAACCTGTTCACAGTATTTCATCTGTGGTTTGATGAGTGCCACAGCAGAGCTTTAGCAAAACCTCCATACCTTTATAGTCCATTTGCTTTGAAATAAAGGCCAACATTCCGTTTGCCTTCCATATTCCATGCTGAATATTGGATGCAATTTTTTTTGTGATTCACGCAGGAGGATTCCTAAATCCCAACGTTCCGTGGCTTTCTGCAGTCTTTCTTCATTAAAATAATATTCATCTCTGCTATTCCTTCTGCCAACTATACCAAATTTTACAGGATCTGGGGAATGTAGATTGGGAGGAACAGTTTGAAGGTAAATCTGCATTTGATATGTGGGAGGCTTTTAAAGAGAGGTTGATTAGCGTGCAGGAGAGACGTGTTCCTGTGAAAATGAGGAATAGAAATGGCAAGATTAGGGAACCATGGATGACAGGTGAAATTGTGAGACTAGCTAAAAGGAAAAAGGAAGCATACATAAGGTCTAGGTGACTGAGTACAGACAAAGCTTTGGAAGAATATTGGGAATGTAGGGCGAATCTGAAATGAGGAATTAAGAGGGCTAAAAGGGGACATGAGATATCTTTAGCAAATATGGTTAAGGAAAATCCCAAAGCCTTTTATTCATACATAAAGAGCAAGAGGGTAACTAGAGAAAGGATTGGCCCACTTAAGGACAAAGAAGGAAAGTTATGCGTTGAGTGAGAGAAAATGAGTGACATTCTTAACGTCAGTATTCACCAAGGAAAGGGACATGACAGATGTTGAGGTTAGGGATAGATGTTTGATTACTCTAGGTCAAGTCGGCATAAGGAGGGAGGAATTGTTGGGTATCCTAAAAGGCATTAAGGTGGATAAGTCCCCAGGTCCAGATGGGATCTATCCCAGGTTGTTGAGGGAAGCGAGAGAGAAATAGTCGGGGCCTTATCTGATGTCTTTGCAGCATCCTTGAACACGGGTGAGGTCCCAGAGGACTGGAGACTTGCTAATGTTGTCCCCTTGTTTAAGAAGGGTAGCAAGGATAATCCAGGTAATTATCGACCGGTGAGCCTAACGTCAGTGGTAGCGAAGCTACTGGAGAAGATACTGAGGGATAGGATCTATTCCTATTTGGAAGAAAATGGGCTTGTCAGTGATAGACGACATGGTTTTGTGCATGGAAGGTCATGTTTTACCAACTTAATAGCATTCTTTGAAAACACGACAAAGTTGATTGATGCGGGAAAGGCTGTAGATGTCATATACATGGGCTTCAGTAAGGCGTTTCATAAGGTTCCCCAAGGCAGGCTGATGGAGAAAGTGAAGGCACATGGGGTCTAGCGTGTGCTAGCTAGATGGATAAAAAACTGGCGAGGCAACAGGAGACAGACAGTAGTAGAAGGGGGTTTCTCAAATTGGAGACCTGTGACCAGTGGTGTTCCACAGGGATCTGTGCTGGGACCACAGTTGTTTGTGATTTACGTAAATGATTTGGAGGAAGGTATAGGTGGTCTGATCAGCAAGTTTGCAGATGACACGAAAATTAGTGGAGTAGCAGATAGTGAAGGGGACTGTCAGAGATTACAGCAGAATATAGATAGATTGGAGAGTTGGGCAGATAAATGGCAGATGGAGTTCAATCCGGGAAAATGCGAGGTGATGCATTTTGGAAGATCTAATTCAAGAGCAAACTATACAGTAAATGGAAAGGTCCTGGGGAAAATTGATGTACAGAGAGATCTGGGTGTTCAGGTCCATTGTTCCCAGAAGGTGGCAACGCAGGTCAATAGAGTGGTCAAGAAGGCATACGGCATGCTTTCCTTCATCGGACGGGGTATTGGGTACAAAAGTTGGCAGGTCATGTCACAGTTGTTTAAGACTTTGGTTCAGTCACGTTTAGAGTACTGCATACAGTTCTCGTCGCTACGTTACCAAAAGGATGTGGATGCTTTGGGGAGGGTGCAGAGGAGGTTCACCAGGATGTTGCCTGGTATGGAGGGTGCTAGCTATGGAGAGAGGTTGAGTAGATTAGGATTATTTTCATGAGAAAGACGGAGATTGAGGGGGGACCTGATTGAGGTCTACAAAATCATGAGGGGTATAGACAAGGTGGATAGCAAGAAGCTTTTTCCCAGAGTGGGGGATTCAGTTACTATGGATCATGAGTTCAAAGTGAGAGGAGGAAAGTTTAAGGGAGATATGCGTGGAAAGTTCTTTATGCAGAGGGTGGAGGGTGCCTGGAACGCGTTGCCAGCGGAGGTGGTAGATGCAGACACGATAGTGTCTTTTAAGATGTATCTGGACAGGTACATGGATGGGCAGGGAGCAAAGGGATATAGACCCTTAGAAAATAGATGACGGGTTTAGACAGAGGATCTGGATTGGCACAGGCTTGGAGGGCCGAAGGGCCTGTTCCTGTGCTGAAATTTTCTTTGTTCTTTGTTCAATGTACATCAACTCATATTTCCCCACATTATGTTTCAACTGCCAAGGTTTTGTTCACCTGCTTAACCTGTCTGTATCCCTCTGCAGATTATTTGTGCCATTCTCACTACTTGCATTTCCAGGTATGTTTTTGTGTCGTCCACCATTGAACATTCGGTTCCCTCATCCAAATCAGTGAAATACACTGTAAATAATTGTGGTACCAGCTGACCCCCTGCTCCCTCCGAAAGCTTTTGTGCTCCTCAGATGCTGGTTGGCCTGTGTTCATCCAGCTCGACACTTTGTTACCTGTGGCAATCTGGTCGCTACAAGCTGCACTCTTGAAAACATGCTCCCCATCACAACTCTGTCTTGTGTTAGCTACCCAATCATCTACAAACATACTAAATGGGAGCAGAAGCAGGCCGTTCGGCCTTCAAGGTTGTCCCACTGTTCAATATGATCATGACTGATCATCGTTCTCAGTACTCTTGTTCCCACTTTCTCTCCGTAGCTTACTTAATCCCTAAGAACTGTACACAACTCCTTCTTGAAAACATCCAATGGTTTGGCCTCAATGACTTTCTATGGCAGACAATTCCACAGTCTCACCAATCTCTGGGTGAAGCCATTTCTCCTCAGCTCCATTCTAAGTGTCCTACCTTGACCCTTACACTATGACTCCTACTTGACTATCTGACAGTTTGTACTGGAGGCATCATACTAACTTATCAGAAGTTCAAGTGTTTGTACCTGTCTGCTTTTTAAAACAGTGTGGGGCATTTGCAACCTGCCAGAGCTCTGACACTACCGTGCAGTATACATGCAGTATTGACAGATGATGACCAGTCACCATTTCTTCCTTGAACAGCACCCATTCAAAGCTAGTTTAAAATGGGTAAATACTCCTTATTGAAATGTAAGAGATGGTAGGGTGAAAGGTGTTAACTAAACCTGTTTGGAGCTTACAAATAAGGCCAGTTGCTGTGGATCTATGCTGGAGGCTTTCCCTCTAGTGTTTAAAAAGCTCTTTACAATGAGCTATTCCATAGCGTGGGTGTGAACATCATCTCTGCAGTTGAAAGCATCAGTGATTCCAGAGAGACAGGAAAGAGAGAAAGAGAGAAAGAGAGAGAGAGATCAGAATCTGAGAGCAAAAGGCTGGAACTTTAGAATAAGCAATCAGAACTTAAGAACAATCAATTGGAATGTTACTTCAATCAAACAGAATTCGGAAACAATAGCCTGGAACATTCCCACAGCGGATCAGAATCTGGGAACAATAGACTACAACATAACAAGATATTTCAGGAGTCTACCTTGGTATGTTTATGTTCTTTCCCACATGTTGAACGCCTGTCATTACAATACTGAATCCAATCCATATTTTACATAGAACATAGAACATAGAACATTACAGCACAGTACAGGCCCTTCGGCCCTTGATGTTGTGCCGACCTGTCATACCGATCTGAAGCCCATCTAACCCACACTATTCCATGTATGTCCATATGTTCATCCAATGAGGACTTAGATGTACCTAAATTTGGCGAATCTACACCGTTGCAGGCAAAACATTCCATTCCCTTACTACTCTCTGAGTAAAGAAACTACCTCTGACATCTGTCCTATACCTTTCACCCCTCAATTTAAAGCTATGCCCCCTCATGCTCGCCATCACCATCCTAAGAAAAAGGCTCTCCCTATCCACCCTATCTAACCCTCTGATTATTTTATATGTTTCAATTAAGTCACCTCTCAACCTTCTTCTCTCTAATGAAAACAGCCTCACGTCCCTCAGTCTTTCCTCGTAAGACCTTCCCTCCATACCAGGCAACATCCTAGTAAATCTCCTCTGCACCCTTTCCAAAGCTTCCACATCCTTCTTATAATGCGGTGACCAGAACTGTACGCAATACTCCAAGTGCGGCCACACTAGAGTTTTGTACAGTTGCAGCATAATGTACAGCTGCAGCATATTGAACATTATTATTATCCCATCATTGGTTTTGTTGGAACTTCTGGTAAGTATCTCCATTCAGCTATTGATTCAAAAAAAAAGTGACCTTTGAATTCAAGAGCATGCTCGCCAATTGTTCTGTCCCCATTGTCCCATGTACTGTTCCTTTGCCTTAGTTGACTCTCTGTATCCAGACACTGGCTAAAGTGTGTGTTGAAATTATTGAATTCAGGGAGTGCCAATGCCATGTATCAATGTTCATTCATCAATCTGTAAAGGTTGATTTGTGTCTGCTCATAGCATTTGGTTTTGGGAAGATCCATATCGAAGCAGAATGCAACATTTGTTTCCTGTCAATTTACTCCAACCCCACTTCAGTGTGAAGTTGAAACAGGCTGTTCCCATCCTCCCCAATTTTATTTCAAACTGAAACATCAAAACAGAGAAAATGAGAGCAGGAGAAGGCCAATCAGCCCTCCAACCTGCTCCACCATTCATTCTGATTATGGTTAATCATTCAACCCTGTACTCTGTTCATACTATCTCCCCATACACTTTGATCACTTAAGCCCTAATAACTTTATCTAAGTCCTTTCTGGAAAAAAAAACAGAATTTTGAACAAAACTGCTTTCTGGGGGAGAGAATACCATAGGCTCACCACTCTTTGGATGAAGACATTTCTCCTAATCTCAGTCCTACAGTTTGCCTCTCGACTGTAACCAATCTTGACTCCCTGACTATTGAGAGCATTCTTCCTACAATTACCCTGTCTAGTCCAGTTTAAATTTTATAGGTGTCTATGACAGACCATCTCATTCTTCCAAACTCCAGTGAATACAGTCCTCATTGATCCAGTCTGTTTTCAACTTCAGTCCTGCCATCCCAGCAATCAGTCTGGTGCATTAATCTCATATCCTTTCTATCACCAGCTCCAAACTGTGGCAGGATTTCTTGGTTCAAGGAATGTTTAAAATGACATCTACCCATTTGCAAACTCAAACTCCTCAGATTCTCAGCTGGCCACACCCTTGTTACAAAGATGCATGGGCAAAGTTCATCCAACAAATGCCAGCCACCCATTAGTGCTGTGTTCACTTGTCCATGTTCATTCTCACTGTGACTGCACCACAATGTGACTGTTCTCTTTATTATTTCTGCACATTTAGGAAGCTCCAATTCCAATCTGCTGCCTATTTCCAACATTCCTGTGTCTTTGTCAAAACCATTGTCTCTACAATCATTTTGTTTTATTATTAATTCTGTTCAAGAGTTGTCCCAATTTGGGAATGGGGTGGTAAAGTGGCAATGACACAAATTGAACAATCCAGGAACCAAGCCTATGTTCAAGAGACAAGGACTTGAGCCTTGCAGTGACTATGAGAACTAGGAGCAGACCATTCAGCCCTTCAGGGCTGCTTCACCATTTAACACCAACGTTATGTCGACCTCAACTTCATTTTCCTGCCTATTTTCTTTGACCAATTATTCATTAAATATATCTAACGTTCTTGAATGGGTTTGTAGCTTGCGTTGTGGATGCTGCGGTTGGTTTGCTTGGTGAGCTCGTTTGTTAGTTTGCAGACGTTTCATTATCCTACTCAGTAACATCATCAGTGCAGCCTCCAATGAAGGGCTGTTTTGTTTTCTGTATCTTCCTGTTAAAACAAAGTGTAGAGCTGGATGAACACAGCAGGCCAAGCAGTATCAGAGGAGCAGGAAGGCTGACATTTCAGGTCTAGACCCTTCCTCAGAAATGGCTCAAAACGTCAGCCTTCCTGCTCCTCTGATGCTGCTTGGCCTGCTTTGTTCATCCAGCTCTACCCCTTGTTATCTCAGATTCTCCAGCATCTGCAGTTCCTACTATCTCTGTATCTCCCTGTTGTTGTTTGTGTGACAGGCATAGTCAGACCCAGCTGTTTGGGTATCCATTGTCTCTAGATACTTGGTAGAGATATTCTTCATTTTGGTATAGTTCTGGGTTGCTGCAGTGTGTTGTGGCTTGTTTGAGCAGTGTTTTTATGCAACTGTGTTTGTGGGTGTTGGGATGGCTATTGTTGAAATTTAGGATCCGTGTGTGTGATCTTTCTGGTCAGAAATTCCCCATTAGCCCTGCATTCTACCATCACGTCCAGGAATGGGAGCTGCTTGAAATCATTGCCGATTGTTGGGAAAACTCATCTGGTTCACTAATGTCCTTCAGTGAAGGAAATCTGCCACCTTTACCTGGTCTGGCCTACAAGCGACTCCAGACCCACTGCAATGTGGTTGACTCTCAATTGCCCTCTGAAATGGCCTAGCAAGCCACTCAGTTGTACCAATCACTACAAAGTCTCAAAGAAATAAAACTGGACGGATCACCTTGCATTGACCTAAGCACTGGAAAATACAATGGCAGAAACAGCTCTGTTGACTCCACAAAGTCCTCCTTGCTAATATTTAGGGGTTAGTGCCAAAATTGGGAGAACTGTCTCACAGACTAGCCAAGCAACAGCCTGACATAGTCATACTCACAGAATCATACCTTACAAACAATGTCCCAGACACCACCAAAACCATCCCTGGACATGTCCTGTCCCATCGGCAGGACAGACCCAGCAGAGGTGGCAGCACAGTGGTATACAGTAGGGAGGATGTTGCTCTAGAAGTCCTCAACATTGACGCTGGACCCCATGAAGTCTCATGGCTTCAGGTTAAACATGGGTAAGGAAACCTCCTGCTGGTTACCACGTACCGTCCTCCCTCAGCTGATGAATCAGTACTCCTCAATGTTGAACAAAACTTAAAGGAAGGATTGAGGATGGCAATGGCACAAAATGGACTCTGGGTGGAGGATTTCAATGTCCACCACCAAGCGTGGCTCAGCAGCTGTACTACTAATCAAGCTGGTCAGGTCCTAAAGGACACAGCTGCCGGACTGGGTCTGCAGCAGGTGGTGAGGGAACCAACAAGAGGGAAAAACATACTCGACCTTATCCTCACCAATCTGCCAGCTGCAGTTGCATTTCTCCATGACAGTATCAGTAAGAGTGACCATTAAACAGCCCTTGTTGGGAAGAATTCCCGCCTACACATCCAGAACAACTTTCATCTTGTGCGGCACCTCCTCCGTGCAAAATGGGACAGACTATGCACAGATCTAGCAACTCAAGGCTGGGCATCCATGAGGCACTGTTGGCCATCAACAGCAGCAGAATTGTACTCCAGCACAACCTGTAGCCTCATAGCCCGACATACCCCCCACTCAACCATTACTATCAAGCCAAGGGATCAGCTCTATTTCAATGGACAGTGCAGGACAGCATGCCAGGAGCAGCACAGGGAATATCTGAAGATGGGGTATCAACCTGTTGAAGCCACCAAACAAGACTAATTGCATGCCAAACAGTGAAAGAAGCAAGTGATAGACAGAGCTAAGCGATGCCACAACCAACGGATCAGATCTAAGCTCTGCAGTCCTGCCACATCCAGTCATGAATGGTGGTGGACAATTAAACAACTCACTGGAGGAGGAGGAGGCTGTACAAGTAGCCCCATCCTCAATGATAGAAGAGCCCAGCACATCACTGCAAAAGATAAGGCTGAAGTATTCACAGCCGAGTGGATGATCCATCTCGAGCTCCTCCAGTGGTCCCCATTACAGATACCAGTCCTCACCCAATTCAATTCATTCCACATGATATCAAGAAATGGTTGGACACACATTCTGCCCAGCCCCGAAAGTTTGCTGAATCTGAATACGAATGCATTGAAAAGTCTGAAGCATTTGTACATACTTTTGAGCTGTTATTGCAGATAGGTGATCCATCTGTTGCCCCCTTTCAACACCCAGCATCATTAATGCCACACCTATGTACAGAAACACAAAAACAGCTGAACAAAAAGCATATATTGATCATTTGTTCCATTTGGTCTGTTCTGCAATTCAGTCTAATCATTGCTGAAATTGGCATTTAATTCCACTTCTCCTCCTGCTCTAAATATCTCCAGGTGCCATGCAGAACTAAACTCTGTCTGTCACAGTCTTAAATATATTCCAAAAGAATGCGTCCACAATCTCTAGCATTCTAAACAGTCACAGCCACTTCCAAACATTTGAGCAAACTAATTTTATTTAATTTCAGACTAAAATGGGCTCCGCCTTGCACTGAGACTCTTCTCCAGTGTTTTAGCATCTACCCAATGAATTTGTTTTAGAATCTTCAGGTTTCAAACACATAGTCTCTCAAGCTTCTAAAGCTCGGACATTGTCAGCTCAATTTGTTCATCTTGCTTACAGCTACATCTATCCCAAAGCCAAGTTCGGTAAACCTGTGCTGTACTCACTCCAACATAATGATACCAATCCTCAACTAGGACTAGCAAAGCTGCACACATTATTTCTAGAGGTAATGGGAACTGCAGATGCTGGAGAATCCGAGATAACAAAGTGTGAAGCTGGATGAACACTGCAGGCCAAGCAGTATCTCAGGAGCACAAAAGCTGACATTTCGGGCCTAGACCCTTCAAGGCCCAAAACATCAGCTTTTGTGCTCCTAGGATGCTGCTGGGCCTGCTGTGTCCATCCAGCTCCACACTTGTTTTTATCTCACATTATTTCTAACCTTTTCTCATCTCTTGTATTCAGGACTTTTTAATTTTTAACGAACTTGATTGGATAAGTTATGAGACAGTGCTTGCTAGCATATGGCACTGGAGACTACAACCCAAGATGTCCTGCTTTTTAGGTTACTGCCAAACAGAATTCTTAATGCAAGAACTCATCCCTCTTTCAACCGATATCATTAGTACCAATATGTAGCCTGATCTCTGCCTCATCATTGATCCCCCTACAGGATGCCATACAGCCATTCAGCAACATCTGGGAGTCTAGCACCAGGGAGGACCCACACCAACCTGGATCCCAATTCTGTCACGAGGGAGGCATGGTGGCTCAGATGTTTGCACTGCTGCCTCACAGTGCTGGAGACCTGGGGTTGACTCCCCTCTTAGGTGACTGTCTGTGTGGAGTTTGCACATTTGTCCTGTGCCTGTGTGGGTTTCTTCTGGTTGCTCTGGTTTCATCCTACAGTCTAAAGATGTGCAAGTTAAGTGGATTGGCCATGGGAAATGCAGGGTTACAGGAATGGAATGGGTCTTGGTGGAAAGCTGTTTAGAGAGTCTGTGTAGGTTTGATGGGCTGAATGGCCTGTTTCCACACTGTGAGGTTTCTATGATTCTTGTCCAAATCTCTTTTGAATCTTAATTCAGGAAGAATCCTTGTATTTGCTGGAAAAGTGGGTGTAAAGATGATGTCAATGTGTCTTCATCAACTTTAAAAAGGAAATCAGTCAACTGGACCCAACTGAAATTCCCAGGCATTTGAGGACTGAGTCTCAAATTACATGAATTAACATTGAATTAATGTCCATGTCCTTGAGGATTGTGTTTTCATTCATGCATTTATTTCTTCATCAATCTGAGGTTTGAGCATGAATGAACCATATACTTGTGCTTTTTTAAAAATTCATTCATGGAATGAGGATACTGCTGGTTAGGTCAGAATTTATTGCCCACCTCTAATTGTCCACAGGGTTGTTAATAGTGAACCATATTGCTGGGGGTCTGGAGTCACATGTGGGCCAAACCAGGTAGGGACCAGTTGGAAGAAGCGATAAAGCTAAAACTTCTTTTTGGCTTTAACTGTGTCAATATTTTTGCCACTCTATTCCTTTGGCGTACATGCTATTTCTTACCCACTGCCACCAAAATGTAATACTTTATCACTGTTTGTTCACCAGCCCAGCCTCCCCATCTGAAAAAATTGCAGATGTTTCAAGATCCAACACCTTCATCCATTCAGGTCCACTCTCTCCACAGCCACACTCTACCTATAGTTCAGAAAAGTTACTTCTCGTATCTCATCACTGTTTACAAGTCACTCTGTACCCTTACCCGATGGATGTTATCTCCTTCACCTTTGCAAATCACACATGCATCCTCCAATCTCTAACACCAGCAGGACTGTCAAATCTCCTCAGTTTGTCAGGTTTGCTTGAAAAGATTCTAACAGCATTCTGCAATCCCATTAAAATATATAGTAACTGCTTGTAACCTAAGGACAAGGACAGTCTTGTTTTGTTCTGGGTAATAACATACTGTTTCTGTTGTATGGAGGTAGCAATGAGGTTTTTTATTTTCCACCTGACTCATGCTCTTCACTTTTCAATCATTTACTCACTGGACTCACAGCTTCAAAGCAAATCCAGGTCACTGCCTCTCTACTTCATTCTATTTCCTTAGGAATTGCTTAAACCTACCTGCAATTTCATTCTTTCGGTCATTTGCCCCAGATTTGCTTTAGTGTCTCAATCCATGTTTTATTTCGTAATTCAACTATAAAGCACTTTGGAGCATTACATAATGTTAACAACGCAATCTTAATGTAAGTTGTGGCACAGTGGTAGTGTGGACCTGTGGACCAGACATATGGGCTCAAGTCTCGCCTGCCCCAGAGGTACATCATAGCATCTCTGAATAGGTTGTTAAAAACATCTATGAATAAAAACGATGTGGATGTGACCACTTGATGATATCACTTGCAACAGAGACCATCTGCTTCCCTGTATGTTTCAAAGTTGCAGACTGAGTATTGATAAACCTGAATACTGGATGTTATCAGTCGTAAGTTCTTGTTTTTCTCATACCCTGCCATACTGACTGTGTAGAATGAACCCTAAACCTTGCAAGTGGCCCATACTGTTGACACAGACCTGGGACAGACTGAGGAGTACAGGTAGCACAGTTCCCTTATTGTCCATTTGTGGGGCTCAGTCAGCTGGGTAGCCACAGAACAGGGATACACTGAGTAATACACAGAGCACAGGCACCTCATTGTTTCTTTGTGAGAGGCTCAGTGAGCTGGTTGACAACAGACCTGAGACAGGCTAAGTATAAAAAGGATCCATCCTGTCTCTGTTGTGGCATTTGGTCTGCTGGTTTAACATAATCCAGAACAGCTGAGTTATAAAGAGAGCAGAATTCCCTTGTTGTTTCTGTGTAAGATGCACTGTGAGCGGGGTTAACACAGTCCAGGGGCAAACTAGTAATGTACAGAGTTCGAGATAACAAAGCATGGGGCTGGATGAACACAGCAGGCCAAGCAGCATCTTAGGAGCACAAAAGTTTCGGGCCTAGACCCTTCATCAGAAAAGGGGGTGGGGGTTCTGAAGTAAATAGGGAGAGTGGGGGAGGTGGATCGAAGATGGATAGAGGAGAAGATAGGTGGAGAGGAGAGGAGACAGACAAGTTAAAGGGGTGGGGATGGAGCCTGTAGAGGTGAGTGTAGGTGGGGAGGTAGGGAAGGGATCAGTCAGTCTGGGGAGGACAGACCGTTCAAGGGGGCGGGATGAGGTTATTACGTAGGAAATGGACGTGCGGCTTGAGGTGGGAGGAGGGGATAGGTGAGATGAAGAACAGGTTAGGGAGGTGGGGATGAGCTGGGCTGGTTTTGGAATGCAATGGGGGGAGGGGAGATTTTGAAGCTTGTGAAATCCACATCGATACCATTGGGCTGCCGGGTTCCCAAGCGGAATATGAGTTGCTGTTCCTGAAACCTTCGGGTGGCATCGTTGTGGCCACTGTAGGAGGCCCAGGATGGACATGTTGTCTGAGGCCTATCCCCTCCCTACCTCCCCACCTACACTCACCTCTACAGGCTCCATCCCCGCCCCTTTAACTTGTCTGTCTCCTCTCCTCTCCACCTATCTTCTCCTCTATCCATCTTTGATCCACGTCCCCCTCTCTCCCTATTTACTTCAGAACCCTCTCCCCCTCCCCCTTTTCTGATGGAGGGTCTAGGCCTGAAACGTCAGCTTTTGTGCTCCTAAGATGCTGCTTGGCCTGCTGTGTTCATCCAGCTCCACACTTTGTCATCTCGGATTCTCCAACATCTGCAGTTCCCATTATCTGTAATGTACAGAGTACCTCATCATACGTATGGATGGGTCTCAGACTGATGGTTTAACTCAATCAAGGGACAGGCTCTGTAGTATACAGGGGACAGCACACCAAGCAGTTCAGTCAGCTGATTTAACACAGACGTTTCGGGCCTAGACCCTCCATCAGAAAAGGGGGAGGGGGAGAGGGTTCTGAAGTAAATAGGGAGAGAGGGGGACGTGGATCAAAGATGGATAGAGGAGAAGATAGGTGGAGAGGAGAGGAGACAGACAAGTTAAAGGGGCGGGGATGGAGCCTGTAGAGGTGAGAGTAGGTGGGGAGGTAGGGAGGGGATAGGCCTCAGACGACATGTCCATCCTGGGCCTCCTACAGTGGCCACAACGATGCCACCCGAAGGTTTCAGGAACAGCAACTCATATTCCGCTTGGGAACCCGGCAGCCCAATGGTATCAATGTGGATTTCACAAGCTTCAAAATAATATACAGTGATAATATACAGTGTAGATCCCCTTCAGTCTATCTGTATGTGGATATCAGTCAGTTGGATTAACACTGAGCAAGGGCAGCCCAGTAATATTCGGAGTACAGCTTCCTCATCGTCTCTGTGTATTGGCCTTTGCCAGCTATTTTAACAAAGACCAGAGAAATACTGAGTAATATGGAGAGGACAGGTGCATCATTGTCACGGTGTGAATGGGCCTTAGTCAACTGATTAACAAAAGACAAGGGTAGCCTGAATAATTTAGAGTACAGCTCCCCCATTGTCAATGTGCAATTAGCTCAGTTTGCTGGGTTAACAAAGACCAGCAACAGCCTGAGTAATTTCCTGCAGACTGGTCCCCATTGTCTCTGTGAGAAGAGCTCAGTCAGCTGGGTTAACACAGACCCAGGACAGCCTGAGTAATATGCAAAGTCCAGCTTCCTCATTGAACTCGGTGTGGGGCCTCAGTTTGCTGGGTTAAAACAGATCAAGGTCAGCCTGAGCAATATAGAGTACAGCCCACTATTATGTCCATGTCTGGGCCTCAGTCACTTGGGTTAGCACAAATGAAGGCAGTCTAAATAAAGTACAGCCTGAATGTAACTGAGAACAAAAACGGAAGTTGCTGGAAATGCTCAGCAGGTTAACCAGCATCTGAGAAGAAAATACATCAGAGTTAATGTTTCAGGTCTGGTGACCCTTCCACAGAAGAGAAGTCAAGGATCTGTGTCTGCAAATCCCTTACACAAACATTGAGAACACAAGGATCTGTGTCTGTGATTCACTAACTCAGAGAGTGACAAAACATGGATTTGTGTCTGTGATTCCCTCAAAAACATGCACACAGTGATAAAAAAAGGATCTGTGTCTGTGATTCCCTAACACACAATGTAATAAAACAAGGGTCTGTGTCTGTGATTCACACACACACAACACAGACTAATAAAACAAGAAAGTTTGCATGTGACTCCCTCACTAACACGCACAGTGATAAATGAGGAGGATCTGTGTCTATGATTCATTCACTCACACAGTGTGAACACAACAAACTGTGTCTGTGGTTCCATCACTTACACACAGTGACAAAACACGTTCTGTGCCTGTGATTCCCCCACTAATATATACACATAAATGTAAATTGAAAGTTTGCGCCTGTGATTCCATTGCTAATACACACACAGTGGGAAAAGAAAGATCTGTGACTGTGATTCCTTCACTAACAAACACATGTGATGAAAGAGGGATCCCTGCCTGTGATTCCCTCACTGAGACAGTGGTACAACAAGGTTATGTGTCTGTGATTCAGTCACTCACACAGTGACAAAACAAGGATATTTGTCTGCGATTCCCTCACTAACATAGAGCAATAAAACAAGGACATGACTGTAATTCCTCACTTGCACGCAGTGATAAAATAAGGATCTGGATCTGTGAGTTCCTCACTGAAAGTCAAGTAATAAAACAAGGGTCTGTGTCTGTGATTCTCTCTTTCTCACATATGCACAAACCAACAGAATAATAAAATGAGGATCTCTGTGTGTGACTCTCACTAACACACACAGCGATAAATGAAGGAACGGCGCACACGATTTCTTCACTCACACCCATAGTGATCTTGCAAGATCTGTGTCTGTGATTGCCCTGTGAGCACACACAGTGATTCCCTCACTGAGACACATACGGTGATAAAGGAAGGATCTCTGCATGTGATTCCCTCAGTGAGATAGTGATATATCAAGTAACTGTGTCTCCGATTCAGTTACTCACACAGTGACAAAACAAGGATATTTGTCTGTGATTCCCTCACTAACACAAACACATTATGAAAACAAACATCTGTGTCTGTGATTCTTCATTAACACATACACAGTAACAAAACAAGGATCTATGTTTATGATTCCATCACTTGCACACATGCAGCAATAAAACAAGGATATGAGTGTCTGGCTCCTCACTAACACACACAGACTGATGGAACATGGTTCCATGTATAACATTCACTCACCCATACAATGATAAAACAAGACTTCTGTCTGTGATTCTGTCACACACACAATGATGAAACAAGATCTCCGTCTGTGATTCCCTCACTCACACACACAGTGCTAAAACAAGAATCTGTGTCTGTGATATCCTCACTCACAGACTCACAGTGATAAAACAATGAAATTTGTCTATGGTTCCATCACTCACACAAACAGTGATAACACAACAATCTGTCTGTGCGATTGCCTGACACACACAGCGATAAAACAAGGAACTTTTGACTGAGATTACACGGTGTGAAGCTGGAGGAACACAGTAGGCCAAGCAGCATCAGAGGAGCAGGAAAGTTGACATTTTGGATTGAGACCTTCCTTCAGAAATAGGGGAGTGGAATGCCTCATCTTGGGAGCAGATGCAATGGAGGTGAAGGAATTGGGCATGGGGATGACCTTTTTACAGGAAGGTGGGTGAGAGGAAGAGTATTCTAGGTAGTTGTGGGAGTCGGTAGGCTTAAAATGGGCATTGGTTTCCAGGTGGATGCCAGAGATGGAGACAGAGAGGACCAGGAAGGAGTGAGAGGTATCAGGGATTGTCCAGGTCCCCTCCCGAGCATCCCAGATGTCCTCTTTTTTCAAGGACCGCAACTTCCCCTCCAGAGTGATTGAAAATGCCCTCGACTGTGTCTCCCGCATTTCCTGCAACTCATCCCTCACACTCACTACCTGCAATAATAACCAAAACAGAACCCCTCGTCCTCACGTACCACCCCACAAACCTCCAAATCCAACACATCATGCTCCGAAATTTCCCCCATCTGCAATCTACCCCATTACCAAAGATATTTTCCCTCCCCACCCTTACATGCTTTTTGGAGGGACCACTCTCACCGTGACTCCCTTGTCCGCTCCACATTCCCCTCCAGCCCCACCACCTCCAGCACTTTTCCCTGCAACCGAAGCAAGTGCTACACCTGCCCCTATACCTACCCCCTCACCCCTTCCCAGGCCCTAAAAAAACCTTCCACATCAAACAGATGTTCACCTGCACATCTGTTAATGTGATATTCTGTATCCGCTGTTCCCATTGTGGCCTCATCTACATGCTCAGTTCACAACAAACAACTACACCTCCCAGCCGCAAACCATTTCAACTAGCAGCTCCCCCAACAATTCCTCGGATGACATGACCATCCTGGGCCTCCTGCATTGCGACAATGACGCCACCTGAAAGATGCAGGAACAGCATCTCATATTTCGCTTGGGAACCCTGCAGCCCGAGGGTATCAACATGGACCTCACAGGCTTCAAAATCTCCCGTCCCCCAATCGCATTCCAAAACTAGCCCAGCTAGTCCCCGCCTCCCTAACCATTCCTCCCACCTCAAGACCCCCCCATCTCCGCCCCACTAACCTCATCCCGCCTCCTTGACCTGTCCGTTCTCCCTGGACCGACCTATCCCCTCCCTAACTCCCCACCTACACTCATCTTTACTGGATCTAAACCCGCCTCTTTGACCTGTCTGTCTCCTCTCACCCCACCTTCTCCTTTATCCATCTTCTATCCGCCTCCCCGCGCTCTCTATTTATTTCAGAATCCCCTTGCCCACCCCCATTTCTGAAGAAGGGTCTCAACCCGAAACATCAACTTTCCTGCTCCTCTGATGCTGCTTGACCTGCTGTGTTCATCTAGCTTCACACAGTGTTATCTCAGATTCTCCAGCATTGGCAGTTCCTACTATCTCTGTAAGAATTTTTGTCCGAGATTCCCTCACTAACATACACATTGTGATAAAACAAGGATCTGTGTCTGCAAGTCCCTCATGCACTCACACAGTGATAAAACAAGTAGCTGTGTCTTTGTTTCATTTACTGACACAGGGGAAAAGCATTGATCTGTGTCTCTAATTCCCAAACTAACAGACACAAAAGATAAAACAAATAACTGTGTCTGCGATTCCCTCATTTACACAGCGGTAAAACAAAAGCATCTGTGCTGGTGACTCCCTCACAAACACACACTGCTAAAACAAGAATCTGTGGGTGCGATTTGCTCACCCAAACAGTGATAAAACAAGGATGTGTGTCTTTAGTTCCGTCACTCAAACAGTGGTAAAAGAGGGATCTGTGTGCCCATGACCTCCTCACTAATGAAAACAGTGATGAAACAAGAATCTATGTCTGTGATTCCCTCACGTAGACAGTGATGAAACAAGAATCTATGTCTGTGATTCCCTCACGTAGACAGTGATGAAACAAGGAGCTATGTCTGTGATTCCCTCATGTAGACAGTGATGAAACAAGAATCTATGTCTGTGATTCCCTCACGTAGACAGTGATGAAACAAGGAGCTATGTCTGTGATTCCCTCATGTAGACAGTGATGAAACAAGAATCTATGTCTGTGATTCCCTCACGTAGACAGTGATGAAACAAGGAGCTATGTCTGTGATTCCCTCATGTAGACAGTGATGAAACAAGGATCTGTTTCTGTGATTCCTTCAATGGCACACACTGCATTAAAACCAGGATCTTGGTCTGTGATTCTCTCACTCACACACAATGATAAAACCAAGATCTATCTTTTTGATTCCCTCACTAGCACACACAAATGCTAAAACAAGGACTTGTGTCTGTGTTTCCCACAGTCTCACACACAGATATACAAGAAGGATCTCTGCATGTGATTCCCTCAGAGACACAGTGATATAACGAGTATCAGTGTCTGTGACTTAGTCACTCACACAGTGACAAAACAAGGATATTTGTCTGTGATTCCTTCACTAACACACCAGTGGTATATCAAGGATGTCTGCATGTGATTCCATCACTCATACACAGTGATAAAACAAGGCTCTGGGTCTGTGATTCCCTCACTAACACACAAAGTAATGAAACAAGAATCTGTGTCTGTGAATTCCGCACTCAGAGAGTGATAAAACATGGATTATTTTCTGTGATGCACTCAATAATATACCTCACTTAAGGAGGCGGCTCTAGAAATCGTGGATGCATTGGTAATCATTTTCCAATGTTCTGCAGATTCAGGATCAGTTCCTGCTAATGCTGTCCCACTTTTCAAGAAAGGAGGGAGAGAGAAAACAGGAAATTATAGACCGGTTAGCCTGACGTCAGTGGTGGGTAAGATGCTGGAGTCAATTATAAAAGATGAAATTACGACTCATTTGGATAGCACTAACAGGATAGGTCAGAGTTAGCATGGATTTACGAAGGGGAAATCATGCTTGACTAATCTTCTGGAATTTTTTGAGGATGTATCTATGAAGATGGACAAGGGAGACCCTGTGGATGCAGTGTACCTAGACTTTCAAAAAGCCTTTGATAAAGTCCCACATAGGAGATTGGTGAGGAAAATTAGGGCACATGGTATTGAGGGCAAAATACTGACTTGGATTGAAAATTGGCTGGCTGACAGGAAGCAAAGAGTAGTGATAAACGGGTCCCTTTTGGAATGGCAGGCAGTGACCAGTAGGGTACCACTGGGTTTGGTGGTGGGACACAGCTATTTACAATATTCATTAATGATATAGACGAAGGCATTTAAAGTAATATTAGCAAATTTGCCGATGACCCAAAGTTGGGTGGCAGTGTGAAATGTGAGGAGGATGTTATTAGAATACAGGGTGACTTGGACAGGTTAGGTGAGTGGACGGATGCATGGCAGGTGCAGTTTAATGTGGATAAATGTGTGATTATACACTTTGGTGGCAAGAACAGGAAGGCAGATTACTATCTCAATGGAGTCAAGTTAGGTAAAGAGGAAGTACAATGAGTCAGTCAATGAAAGCAAGCATGCAGGTACAGCCGGCAGTGAAGTAAGCTAATGGCATGCTGGCCTTCATAACAAGAGGAATTGAGTATAGGAGCAGAGAGGTCTTTCTGCAGCTGTACAGGGCCCCGGTGAGACCGCACCTGGAGTATTGTGTGCAGTTTTGGTCTCCAAATTTCAGGAAGGACATTCTTGCTATTGAGGGAGTGCAGCCTAGGTTCACGAGGTCAATTCCCAGAATGGTGGGACTATCATATGTTGAAAGATTGGAGTGACTGGGCTTGTATACACTTGAGTTTAGAAGGATGAGAGGGGATCTGATTGAGACGTGTAAGATTATTAAGGGATTGGACACTCTGGAGGCAGGAAGCATGTTTCTGCTGATGGGTGAGCCCATAACCAGAGGACACAGTTTAAAAATAAGGGATAGGCCATTTAGAACAGAGTTGAGGAAAAACTTCTTCACCTAGAGAGTGGTGGATATATGGAATGCTCTGCCCCAGAAGGCAGTGGAGGCCAACTCTCTGGATACTTTCAAGAAAGAGATGGATAGCACTCTCAAAGATAGTGGAATCAAGGGTTATGGGGATAAGGCAGGAACAGGATACTCATTGTGCATGATCAGCCATGATCATAATGAATGGTGATGCTGGCTTGAAGGGCCAAATGGCCTACTCCTGCACCTATTGTCTATTGTCTATACCCACAGTTATAAAGCAAAAATCAGTGTCTCCGATTCCTTTCACTGGCACAGCAACAAAACAAGGACCTGTGTCTGTGATTCCCTCACTCACACAATATAAGCAATGATTCCTTGGATAAGCATATGGATAATGATGGGATAGTGTAGGAGGAGGGGCTTAGATTAGTTCACAGGTCAGCACAACATCGAGGGCCGAAGGGCTTGTTCTGCATTGTATTGTTCTATGTTCAATGTTCTCTGTTCTATGTTCTATGATCGAACAAGGTTACGTTTTCGTGACTCCCTCACAAAAACACATTGATAAAATAAGGATCTGTGTATGTGATTACCTCACACACAGTGATAAAAGAAGGAACTGTGTCTGTGATTCCCTGACTGACACACACAAAGTGGTAAAACAGGGATCACTGTGTGATTCTCTCACTCACCGACACAGCGATAAAACATGATTCCGCGTCTGATATCCTCATACACACACTAATAAAAAAAATTGTCTGTGATACCCTCTCTCTCACACACAGCAATAGAACAAGTACCTGAGTGTCTGACCCGTTACCAACATGCACACACCGAAGATACATGGTTTGTGTATATGATTCACTCATTCTTACAGTGATAAAACAAGGATCTCTCCCATTGATTCCCTCACTCACATGGCAACAACACAAAGATCTGTGTCTTTGATCCCCCAATTGACACAATGATCAAACAAGGACCTGTGTCAGTGATTCCCTCACTGACACACACATTGCAGTAAAACAAGGATTTATGTCTGTCATTCCCTCACAAACTCATACAATGACAAGTGCCTGTGATTCCCTCACTAACACACACACAATGAATCAATGATCTGTGTCTGCGATACCCCCACTCTCACACACACACAGTGATAAAACAAGATTTGTGTCTGATTCCCTCACTCACACAGACACTGATAACAAAATAATCTGTTTCTGTGATTCCCTCATGAATACCCAGTGATCAAACAAGGTTCTGTTCTGGGATTACCTCACGCACACAGTGATAAAACAAGACCTGTGTCTGATATTCCTTCACTCACACAGACAGTGAGAAAACAAGGATCTGTGTCTGTTTCCCTGACTGACCCGCACACAGTGATAAAACAAGCATCGCCACGTATGATTCCCTCACTCACTAACACAGCAATAAAACAAGTATCTGTGCCTGTAGATAACAAAGTGTGGAGCTGGATGAACACAGCAGGCCAAGCAGCATGTCAGGAGCACAAAAGCTGACGTTTCAGGCCTAGACCCTTCATCAGGGAGGGGTCTAGGCCCAAATGTCAGCTTTTGTGCTCCTGAGATGCTGCTTGGCCTGCTGTGTTCATCCAGCTCCACACTTTGTTGTCTTGGATTCTCCAGCATCTGCAGTTCCCATTATCTCTGTGTCTGTAATTCCCTCACTAATACACAGCAATAGAACAAGAATCTATGTCTGTGATTCCTTGCCCACTCAGTGGGAAAACAAGGGTCTGTGGCTGTCCTCCCACACTAACACACGCGCAATGATTAAAAAAACAGATTTCTGTCTGTGATACCCTTGCTCACACACACAGCACTAAAACAAAGATTTATGTGTCTGACACCTCACTAACACACACACACCTATAAAACATGGATCTGTGTATATGATTCACTCATTCATACGGTGATAAAACGACGATTTAGCCAAATACTGTTTCTTCATTGGCATTGTGTGAGAGGGTCTTGTTCAACTGTGTTAACACAGCAGCAACAGCCTGAATAAAGTACAGAGCAGTTCTCCCCATTTGCCTCTGTGCGAATCTCAGTCAACTGGGTTAACACAGTCTAAGGGCAGCCGGATTAGTATATGGAGCACAGTTCACGCTATGTCTGTGTTTGGTTGGGGCTCAGTTAGCTGGGTTAACACAGACAAGGAGCAGGCTGAGTAATATACAGAACGCAGCTCCTTTCTTGTCTGTGTGTGTTTAGGTTTCTGTCAGCTGATTTACACAAACCCAGAAAAGACCAAGAAATACACAGAGCACAGCATCCTCATTGTCACATTTTTAGTGGTTCATTGAGCTGGATTAACACAAACCTGGGACAATCTGAGTTCTATGAAGGACATGGCTCGTTCATTGTCGCTGGTCAGCTATTTCAACACAGACCAGGGACAGATTGAGCAATTGTGCAGAGGACGGATCCCTTATTCATAGATCATGATCATAGAATCCCTACAGTAGCCCAACAAATCCACACTGACGTGGCCCCACAAGACCGTCAGATCATCCCACCCAGACCCATCCCCCTAATCTACACATCCGTAAATACTACTGGCCAATCCATCTAGCCTGTGCATCTTCGGACTGTGGGAGGAAACCAAAGCACCTGTAGGAAACCCATGCAGCCATGGGGACAATGTGCAAATTCCACATAGCCAGTCAGCTAAGAGTGGAATTGAATCTGGGTTCCCGGTGCTGTGAGGCAGCAGTGCTAACCACTGAGCCACCGTGCCACTCTATTGTCATTCTCACTTGCGTCAGTCAGCTGGTGTAGCACAGACCAGGGACACCCTCAATTAATTACAGACTACATCTCCCTATTTGTGTATGTGGGACACAGGCCAACAGCCTGAGAAATGTGCAGATTCGATTTTTCTCTGTACCTGTCAATGGATCTCAGGCAGCTGAGTTAAGACAGACTATCGTGGTTGCTCAGTGATTAGCACTGCTGTCTCACAGCTCCAGGGACTTGTTTTGACTCCACCCTGGAGTAACTGTCTGTTTGGAATTTGCGCATTCTCCCCTTGTCTGCATGGGTTTCCTCTGGGTGCTCCAGTTTCCTCTGATAGTCCAAAGATACTTTACTCAGAGAGTAGTAAGGGAATGGAACGCTTTGCCTGCAATGGTAGTAGATTTGCCAACTTTAGGTACATTTAAGTCGTCATTGGATAAGCATATGGATGTACGTGGAATATTGTAGGTTAGTTGGGCTTGAGATCAGTATGACAGGTCGGCACAACATTGAGGGCTGAAGGGCCTGTACTGTGTTGTAATGTTCCATATTCTATATGCAGGTTGGGTGGATTGGCCATGATAAATTGCTCATGGTGTCCAGGGATATGAGGCTAAGTGGGTTAGCCACAGGAAATGCAGGGTTACAAGGATGGTATGAGTTTGGGTGGGTTGTTCTTCAGAGGGTCGTTGTGGACCTGATGGGATGAATGGGTTTCTATGATTTCTTTTCTGTAGGGTTTCTATGATTTTATAGTTCTATAAGTCTGCCACTTATCTTAACCTAATTAAAAGTCCCGATATGGATCCCCCGGTTTTCGAATTACTGAGTAAAACTGACAGCGTCTCAGAATTAGAGGAGGCTTGGAGTCTCAATATTGCTTAGCTAAATCTGCCTAGTCTTGAAAGGTTTTAGTACCTGGTGCTCAGGGACAGTTAGGCTGTCAATAAAAGCTGTGGGTCCACATGCTATCAGGAGAAATACTCATTTCTTTTCATCTGACCCAATATCATTTCGCTGGAGAAAATTCTCTCCGCATACTGGGTCTGTCTTTGATGGCAGGATTGAACGAGACAAGCTTCGCAAATTGTGGCATGGAAAGAAAAGGCATGAATAGAAGCACTCAGAAGGGACAAGCTCCACCTTACTATTTGAATATCTGAGAAAGGAACATCTGTCCATTGTCCAGTCTCCATCTCTTGTGGGGAAATGTGTTGCTGACATCTTTGGACCGTGGGAGGAAACTGGAGCACCTGGAGGAAACTCATGCTGATACGGGGAGAATGTGCAAACTCCACATGCACGGTGACCTGATGCTAGGTTCTAACCTGGGTTCCTGCCACTCTGAGGCAGCAGTGCTAACCATTGAGTCACCACGCCACTCCCCAGATTCCCTCTAAATAATAGCACACATCTGAGAGTCTCTGTAAATAGCACAGCTGTCTCCAGGCACTCTGCAAATACTGAAACTGCCCCGACATTTTGTAAGCACGAACATTATCCACCAAACTCTTTGGAAATGCTGACACACTTTCCTGGCCTCTCCGTAAGTACTAACCCCCCCTCCCAGAACCTCTGTTTATTTTAAGACACTCCCCTAGATGCTTTGCAAATGCTAACATAATCTCCTGAACACTGTAAATAATAGGACATCATCCCAGACTCTCTGCAAAGACAATGTTTCGGGTGCGTTATGCCTGTTCTTCATGAAAATAATCCCTGGAAGTGGTAGAAATTTTACCTGCATCAGTTTCATTTTAATCAAAGTGGACAAGACACAAAACCTGCTCTTATCTGCACAAATCTTATTCCTGGATGATGTAGGGTGGATAGTGTGGACAATGGAACAAAGTAGAGTCTTCCATATTTGAAATCAAATGCGTGGTATTTACATTAGAAGCTGGATGTGGATTTATTTTTGTCAATGTGAAGATTAACATTCAGCGTTCCAAAAGCTTCAATGTTCATTACTTTAAAGCTATATATCCATCTTTTCAGTGCAATACAGTAAGGCTCTGCATAACCACATCAACGTGCAAAAATACCGACTTGAAATTGGGACACTCAAACAGTTTTGCGGAAATAAATTGCTGAAAAAGGTCAGCAGGTCCAGCCACATCTGTGTAGAGAAAATCAGAGTTAATGTTACTGGTTGAGAGATCCTTCCTCAGAACTGAGGAATTGCTGAGCTTTTCTAGCAACTTCTGTTTCTGTTTCTGACTTACAGTACCCACAGTTCTTTTGGTTTTAAGAGTTTGTGGAAATTGGCAGGACACTAGGCTCTTCACATCCATGTCTGTTCTAGCAAAACAAGATTGTGCTGTCACCCTGTGGACTGGCAACATGGCAAGCGAACAGAGATGGACTAATCGGTATGCTAAATATATGCCATGTACACTGAATATACCAGCTCTCACAACTCAACAATTTCCACACATGGATGGCATGAACAGTAAGTACACAACGCGTCATGGGTTGACATCCACTCGAGTGGTTTCCAGGTTTGTACCTGGGTAAAACATGTAACACAGCCACCTCTCTCTACTGGTTCTTCAAGGCGTGGAGCTGAGTCCTTGTCAAATCGAGATTCGCACAGCCTATCCTCATCTGCCCACATCAATCTGAGCCAAGTATGTGATGGTGGGCTGAAGAGATGGTTGCTGCTTTGCAGATGCAGGATTTCGCTCATCTTGTGTTGTCTGGAAATCTGATGCTGTGTTTCTAATTATCAAACCAAAGATCTTTTTTGCCTTTCCCACCACTTACAAGATTTTGTATTTGCAAATTTCCTGGTCCTCCTTCAAAACAGTATCATTCAGCTCTTATTGCCTCTTCTCATACTTCCTGACAAAATGCATTATTTCACATTTCTCCATGTTAAACATCATGTGCCATCTGTCAGCCAATTTTACCAGTCTGTTTCCATCTCCTTTGAATACAGTTAACTGTCCTTTTGAGCTTTACAACCATCTAGAAACTTTGAAATATACCCTAGTCCTAATGAGATAAATTTCACTAGCAACATCTGGAAACTTGAGTGAGAGGGGATACTGAATACAATACCAGTGCAAACTCAGAATATTTCTCACTATATACTCTGTAGCCTTGGGCTGGACAAGTGGTGCTTCCCTTATCTTTTTTCCATTAAGTTTCAGTCCCATGTGAGCAACAGTCCTTTCAGGTAACCTGGAGCCAACAATGTTAATACAAGTTCAGAATTCTACAAACTGAACCATGTGACTGATGAAAACACAGCGGGCAACAAAAAATCAACTTGTTTCATAAACATTACCTACAACATTTCTCTCCAGCTTCCGAGATTAAATTCCGATCAAAGGTATGATAAAGCCTCTTCTCTAGGTGCTGTTATGTCATCAGCTGTGGTGATTATTGGGGATAAAATGTTGGCAGCTTGGTCTGGATGCCGAAACACAACCTGAGTCACAGGTAACCCAGGTTTTTAATTAACGATTGTGGAATATGGCTGGGGATGTGCACCTTGGAAAGGATTTTTCAATCATCCAATGGCTTAAAACAGAACATGTTATGAACTCGAAGTGGTGTCATCAGAATATAAATACTTAATTCTCATGGAGTCACTGCACGGTGGCATCAATTTAAGAACTGACATACTAGAATAAATCTATTGGTTGCAGGAAAGGGTTGGGGTGAAATTAATGCAAATCATGGATGCTACTGGGTAAAACTTTCCTGTTTGATCATAATTCTGTTATTGGACGATGAAGTCTTGACTCAGGTTATTCCTCCTATATAACAGTCATTCAGAATTGTTGACCCAGAGAGAAAGCAATAATAACACTTTTTGTGTTCTTTCCCACTTTACGCTTCTCTTCGGGTAAGATGTTAACTGCTGGGAATGCACTGACATTCAGCATTGTCACTTCGCTTTGCTTCGAAGCTTATGTTAACTCATTGTGCTGCTGCCCAGAACGTAATTGGAAGTGTTCCGGCTTTAAGTTTTCATTCACACTGATATGATTCGTCATAATTTGGTGAAAACTGAGGCAGTCTGCCTGTCCACATTCTCCTACCAGTTATCTCCTTGGCAACAGCATGACTCTGCAATTCATGTGGCCATCTGTTACATGTTAGCATTTAAGAATCCTCTTGGCTCTTCTGTTCCCTTGCAGGCCACTTCTGCGCTTCAATGCTGAACCTTGAGTTGTACCAGCAACGTTCCTTGTAACACTGCAGCAAAGTCACTGCGCACTCAGGGCCGTGCAGCCAGCTCACAGGCTGGACCAGGCCGTACCTTTGGGCTTTTCTCTCACTGTCGCAATGCTCACTGACTCTGATCCTACCTGAATGCTTGCGGTATGGGATATTGTGTGGGATGATATAACTTGCCTTTTTGCTTGTTATCCCCTCAGCCAAAGATACCAGACTCATATTTCTGTTGATAACAAAGTGTGAAGCTGGATGAACACAGCAGGCCAAGCAGCATCTCAGGAGTGCAAAAGCTGGTGTTTCGGGCCTAGACCCTTCATCAGACAGGGAAGCTGATGATTCTCCAGCATCTGTAGTTCCTCTTATCTATGATACATTTTTAACCCCACTGCAAAGCCTCTTCTAAAGATGCCTAACCTGAAGAAGTTACCCTCCTCCCTCTGGACAAACCTCAGGTGACCTCTCTCCCACTGCAACTCTCTCGTAATCTCTTCAGCCTTGAAACTCCTCGACCATATCCTGAAGCAAACCAGGTACTACAGCTACATCACCTTTCTTAGTACTGGTCATGTTTGGACATTGCACAGTTTTTCTGGCACCTTCGCCTCTTCTCCTCTATCCATCTTCGATCCGCTTCCCCCTCTCTCCCTATTTATTTCAGAACCCGCTTCCCCTGCCCTATTTCTGATGAAGGGTCTAGGCCCAAAACATCACCTTTCCTGCTCCTACGATGCTGCTTGGACTGCTGTGTTCATCCAGCTCCACACTTTGTTATCTCAGATTCTCCAGCATCTGCAGTTTCTATTATCTCTAGGTTACAGTTACTGATTGAGAATCCTTTATCCAACATCATCTGGGCCAACACCATCTCGCATCAAGGATGTTTTCAGATAGTCTTATACTATAGTTCCATGTGGTTCTATTTGGCCCCATTGGTACTGAACCCCGCTTGCCTTTTGATCTATTTGGATCAGCTTGGGTTCCCTTTTAGTAATTTTCAGTTTTTAGACAAGAGAATAAAGGACTCTTGAGCTTTATTTCAATCCAAATCCAGGGTGATAAATCTAAACAATGTAATTTATAAAGCTATTTGGGAAAAACTACTAGAGTGCAATAGGAAAATACATGAAAATGTTTCACAGCATGTAGGTAATTCTTTCAGAATTATGATTTACAGCAACTGTAGATTCCTTCATAACGCAGAACCCTCCAAAAATCTGGCTAATAAAATATAATATTAACAACAATATATACAAATCATAGTAATAGAATCTATAAGGATTAGGAAACTTTTAGGATATAGCATAGGCGGATTATGAAACTGATAAAGAAAGGGTGAATAATGTATGAATTTGAACGTGTGAAAGGCAGAAAGGTTGGCTCTAAAAGTCCTGCAAGCTACTTGAAAAGGAAATGTTTGTCTCAGATAAACATCACCCCATTATAGGTAGAGTGAGAAAAATTATAATGGGGAGTCAAGAAATAAAAGAGAAGCTGAATTATGTCTTTGTGTTTGACTTTTACTGAGGAAGATGAAAGAAATCTCCCACATTTAGAGATCTGAAGATGGATGCAGAATAAGGAACTAAAGGAACTTAACTTGAAAGTTGGCACAAGCTGGAATCTGACATCTTACTTCCCATTGTGTTGCAAGGAGGCCTCGAAGGCTGATCCATTGTCCAAACTACTTTAGATTCGGGAATGGTTCCTGCAATCTGGAAATAGTAAATGCGAGTCCATCATTTCAGAAAAGAGGAATAGATTAAATGAAACAACAAACCAGTTGGCCTTATATCAGTAATCAGGAAAATTTTAGAATCTGTGGTAAAGATGTGGTTAAATAGACACTAGGTCTTCTCACTGAAGTTAAATGGGGGTCTGTTCAGTCATCGAGCCCTCCTGGGGCCTCAAATGCATGTAAACATCATTTGTTTCAGGGAAGAGGTGACTTTGCTTTGTTTGGACAGAGCCAAACTCCAATGTTTGTTTATACTACTGTACAAAACGAATGCATTTGTGACTATACATAAATTTCTTTTTATGAATAAAGCATATTTTTGAAATAAAAAGAAGATAAACAGACACTAAGATTCTAATGAACTGATGTTCCATGGGAAGAGTGGACTCGTTAATGACAAAGTATGTTTGAGATACGTTTGAATCTTTCAAGGACTGAAAAAGGGGAGTCAGTAGATATAGCATGGTTAGATTTTCAGAAGATTTTGATGTAATTTGCAATGAAAGGTCAGATTTACCAGGATGCTGTTGGGTATGGAAGGTTCGAGTTATTAGGAAAGGTTGGATAGACTGGAACATTTTTCACTGGAGCTTAGGAGGCTCAGAGGTGACCTGATAGAAGTTTATAAAATAATGAGAGGTATAGATAGAGTTGATGGCAGTTGTCTTTTCTCTAATATGGGGAATTTCAAGACTAGAAGCACATTTTTAAGGTGAGAAGAGGGAGATTTAAAAAAGGCAAATGTTTTGCACAGAGGGTGGTTCGCATGCAGAATGAACTTCCTGATGAAGTGGTGGATGTGGGTTCAATTACAATGTTTAAAAGACCTTTGGATGGATAAATGAACAGGAAAGGTTTAGAGGGTGTGGACCAGGAACAGGCAGTTGGGGCTAGTTTAGTTTGGACTATGTTTGGTGTTGTACCAAAGGGTACATGCAGTATGACTCTATGACTCTATTAACTAATTAAAGCACTTGATACAGGAGGTAATGTCCTGGCAACAATTGAAGATTGTCAAACAGACAGAAAACAGAGTCTTTCATGGTATTCAGACATAACTGGATAGGTCAGCATCTATTGCCTTCCTACAAATTGTCAATTGAGCAGATGAGTAAGCAATAATAAGGCAAATGAAATACAACGTTGAAAATGTGAGGTTCTCCACTTTGGTAGAAATACAGATGGGCAGGACATTTCTCAAATGGCAACAGGGTGAAAAAGATAAATGTACAAAGGATGTCTTTGATAATAAGTCACTGACATTTAACATGAAGTACAACAGATAATCACAAAGGATAATGGTATTTTAACTTTTACTGCAAGCAGATTTGAGAAGGCGAGAATTGAAGTCTTGCTTCAAATGTATTGAGACTTTATTAGACCAGACCTGAAATAGGCAGGATATTCTACAGTAGAGGGAGTACAACAAAGGTCCATAAGACATGATGCTAGAATGACAAGACTATCTCTTGAAAAGGGGTTGGTAAATCAGGCTTGTGCTCTCTAGTGTCCCAAAGAATGGCGGGTGATCTCATCGAAACTTACAAAATTTTTAAAGCAGGTACAATGTTTTTCCCCAGCTGGGGAAGTACAGAACCAGTGGAATATTATTTCAAAATAAGAGGGAAACCACTTAACAGCAAGGACGTGAGTTTTTTTTAGTCCAGGTTGTGAATCCTTTGAATGCTCTACCTTGCAGGGGGATGCAAGTTCTGACATTGGGTATGCTTAATATAGAGTATGGCAGGATGGAGAGGGATATCAACAAATTGTGTGTGTGTGTGTGTGTGTGTGTGTGTGTGTGTGTGTGTGTGTGTGTGTGTGTGTGTGTGTGTGTGTGTGTTTGTGTGTTAATAGCAGAATAATCCGAGAGAGCTGCATGGTTTAGTATTGTTCCTCCTCACTTACAGAGAAGGAACATCATTTGTACCAACATTGATAGTCCAAACAGCAACAATATTTCCTTATGGAAATAAAGTCAGTTGATGATTTTAAAAGGAGAGCAGATGGATATTTGAGGTTAATAACCTTCCAGGTCCAGGTTCATCTTCTTCTCACTTTGTAAATCATTCAGAATGATGGAGAACTGCCTAGATAAGGATGAGCCCAGTTTGCATCCTAGACTGTGCTTCCTTCGCAGATTTCAGTCACAATGGGGAGTCACTGACTTAGAGTTACAGAGATCCACAGCATAGAATAAAGGCCCTTCAGCCCATAACAACTGTGCCATTCAAAAATAACAATGTAACTATGAGAACCCCATTCACTGGCACTTGGCGCATAGATACACACTCATAATTTGGATAGTTATAACCCTGAGATAAAACGGTGTGAACCTGGATGAATACAGCAGGCCAAGCAGCATCATGGAGCAGGAAGGGGCTCGACCCAAAATGTTAGCTTGGCCTGCTGTGTTCATCCAGCTCCCCACCGTTTTGTCTCAGATTCTCCAGATTGGCAGTTCCTATTTTCTCTGTAACCCTGTTCTTTTTCAAATTTCCTTGTCAACCTGGTCATCAAATGATTATAATGTGTAAGTAGGTCATTCAGCCCATCAAGTCCACATCAACCCTATGAAAAGCATCCCACCCAGACCTATCCTATCTCTGCAGACCCAAACTTCCCATGGCCGATCCATGCAGACTTTTAGCACATTTTTGGACTGAGGGAGGAAACTCACACAGGCAGGGAGAGAATGAGTAAACTCCACACAGTTCGCTCAAACCCAAGCCCCTGGTGCTATGAGGCAGCAGTGGAAACCACTGGACCACAGTGGTCCAGTGGTTTCCTAGCATCCTAGCATCAAAGGAGATTCTTTTTCTCATAGAATTCTGGAAGAGGAAGTGCTGGAAAAGAAGTGGATATTTGGAATAATCAAATAATTGATGATTTATTTAATTTATGTAATGGACATATCACAAACAAGGTTGGAAGGGTGGAGATTTTCATCACAAAGTACACCCCCATCTGGTCAGAGATGCTATAGCACACCTCTGGAGTAGGCAGAATTTGAACTGTGCCTCCTGGCTCAGCAATAAGGACACGAGGCCACTTCTACCTCTACCACAATTACAGGCAGTGATTTTGAGATCAATCTCTGGGAGAAAACATATTTCCTCACATCTCCTGTAAAACCCCTGTCCATAACCTTAAATCAATGCCCTGGCCATTGATCTCTCCAACTAGGGGAAAACTTCCTTCCCTGTCCACCTCATCCATATTGTAATTTTATACATCACAACAATGTCTTCTCAATCTCCACTGCTCAAACGAAAACAACACCCATCAGTCTAATCTGTCTTCATAACTAAAACTCTGGAGCCCAGGCAAAATCCTGTTAAATCTCCTCTGCACCTCTTCATTTTATGTGCAGATCTTGATTGTGATGCCACACAAGTCAAATTGCTCGGTAGAACCTAGCATCAAAGGAGATTCTTTTTCTCATAGAATTCTGGGAGAGGAAGTGCTGGAAAAGAAGTGGATATTTGGAATAATCAAATAATTGATGATTTATTTAATTTATGTAATGGACATGTCACAAACAAGGTTGGAAGGGTGGAGATTTTCGTCACAAAGTACAAACTTTATTCTTTTTATTTCAGGATAATGCGACCTGTGACGTATTTAAAGAACTGCTGGAAATGACCGGTGACATTTTCAGAAAAGTTTCTGAAGAGGAAATGGTACCAGTGAATGTCCTTTGCAGCTGGATTGCATAGAGCTTCATATTCTGAGTGGCAAACTGGACCAGGTCTTAGTTCACAAATCCAACAAAATTATTGCACCACCTTTATATTCACTGGCTGCTTCATCTTTGAATGTTACGCATTTTTCCTCAATTATCTTCAGTTACACAATCTGCTATGGCTTGTTTTCTATTGTACCTTCAAATCCACAGACTAGCAGGTTATTCACAACCCTTTCCCCTCTGGCAGATCATTCGCTATTTCATGCTGTCTATGCAGATGCCATTCCAGAACATTGGAAATATCAAAGAACATATACTATCATTTCTAATCCCAAATGACATCCACTGCAAGTTTTAAAAAGCTGCTGCTTTCAATGAATCAATATCTATCTTACATTGGATGTTGAAGGTTGGGGTAATATTTCTTCAATGGTCTGGAGAGGACTTATTTTCAAGCCTTTGAATGAACCTTCCCAACTTTCACTCCTCCCATAGCTGCTAATCAGAACAACAAAAGTTTCCATTTCATTTATTGTCTTAAAAAGCTAGATATTAGGGTAGCTGAAAGATATCCTGAGCAGATACTGAGTTGGTTTCACAAATTCTCTCATCTTTATTGGGATTATATTAGTCAAGAATACAGACAACACTGTAAAAAAATCTATGCAATTTGTCTGGATCTGTTCTACAGATAGTGACTTGAGACAGACAATGCAAGACCCTACAAATCTTTTCTGGATGGTTGCCACTCAGATCTTTTGACTTAGTTACATTGAGGTGATGACAGTTTTCTTAGAGTCTAGCTGGAACTGTAGGTATTCCTCCTTCCCACTATATTATTCCCTTAGCTTAGTGTGCCTTCTAGGTATGAGTACCTTTGTGTCATATGGCTTCGACTTTACTTCCAATGGCTGTCATCAGGTCATAACCCTGAATAACTTCACATATTTCTACAGAGCTCATTCTGTTGCGCAAAACACTGGCATCTACTGACATTCCATAGGAACTTATTTCACTCACACAGTCATAATTGCAATAGTTATAACCCTGACTATTTTTTTCCTGATATTTTCTTGTCAGCCCACTCAGAGATATTGAGACACACCTCTGAAGCAGATAGAATGTGACCCCAGGCCTTTTGGCTCAGCAGTAAGGACACTAAGCCATTTTTACTTCTACCACCCTATGTTCTAGACTCCCATCACTGTCTGGGTTAAAACCTTTGTCCTCACGTTGTCTATAAACCTCCAGCCCCTCACATTTAATCTGTGTCCTCGGTGATTGATCCTTGCTGTCTACACTGTCTATGCCTCTCATAATTGTAAAAATTTCAACCACATCCACTTTCCATCACCTCTGCTACAAGGAAAATAAATCTAACCGATCCAGTTTCCCTTCATAAATAAAACTTCCCAGCACAGGCAACATCCTGGTAAATTTGCTCTGCATTCTCTCCAAAGAAATTTCATTTCTCCCATAATGTGGATTCCAGAACCGCACACTAGCTGTGGCCTAACTAGCATTTTATACGATTCCAGCATCATCCCTCTGCGCGCAAACACTATGCCACAGCTATTAAAGACAAATATCATTCATGTATAACCTTTCTATATATCTGACATGAATACCAAGTTCCTTGTGATCTTCAGTGGTTCTCAGAATCTCCAAATCTTGGCCTCACATTTATCTGGATTGAAATCCATTTGCCTCTGATTAACCGATCTGAACTGCCCATCCTTCAGTAATCTAAGGCTATTCTCCTCACTGTTTAGCACCTGAGCTGAAATAACTCCATGAAGCCCAGTATCCTGTCCCCAAGTCACTCTTTATTTACATGTGTATGGTACTTGGTCCAGCTGGCACAAAGTTCACTTTTGTTTATATCTGTCAGCCAGGGCTCCCTGATCGAATTGAATTATCAGTCTTATTCAGGGAACTCGTATTCTATGAGTCCACCTGGCTAACCTCACTACATCCTTCTCCCTCCAAATCCTGGCCCATAATCCTGTTTTTCTTTCCCCCATTTAGCTTCTCCTGGGGAATTTTCGCACCATGTCTGCTTCCTCCGACTCTGCCTCAGATACGGAAGACATGTATCTGGGGCGCAAGAGGCATATCCCTCCTCTTGCACCCAGAGCATCTTGGCTGAAATTTATATTCTTCTTCAGGCAGTAATGATGTCAAAGATTCGACACCTTCTGTGTCGATCTTATCTTCGGGGGTTTGTTCAACGTTAGGCAGAGGTGGATAACATATCATTTCTGACAGCATTACCAGATGCTCTGAGGAGCCAGGTTTGTTTTGCTCTCACCCTGCTTGCGAAGTTTCAGTTTCTATGTTCAGGATCACTGCTCTTACCCAAACTTTGTATGTCCCAGCACCTGTCCTCACGTTGACCCTCTTAACTATGCAGTGCCACTCCTGTTGCTTTGACACCAAATTTTATTCCATGAAGTGAAACTGCCTCTTTCACTTGGAGGAGTCTTATGTCCGGCATTGGTGCTCCTTATGCCGTTTCACCACCACTGACACCCCACCCACTCCCCCACTCAACCCGCAACACTCCCACACCCTCACCACCACCCCCCGCACCCCCAGCCCTGGGCACGTCAGATTTAACCTGGTGTGGTGTCTTTATCCCATTAGCAACTCTGCTGGAGCTGTTCCTGTACTTGGGGTGAGGGGTGGTCCTATAATCAAACAGGAACATGGACAGTTTGTATTGAGTGAAGCTGGAGGCTTGCTCTTTTTAGTCTGTCATCAAAGTTTGGCTTGCTCTTTCTGCCAGATCATTGGATGTGGATAGGATAGAGCTGTCCTTACATGCTGAATTCCATTCGACTTTAGGAAATAGTCAAATTCTGGCTGGTAATTGATGACCCAATGTCTGTGACCAACACCTCTGGAAGTCTGTGTATGGCAAAAGATTCTCTCAGCTTTACAAATGTCATGCCCATCTTTGATGAATGAACTCGCTGCACATCAAATCACATGGAATGGGTATCCACAATAACTAAAAACGTACAACTCATGAAATGACTGGTGTAGTTGATATTTAAGCAAGTCCAGGGTTTACCCAGCCATTCCTGCAAATATGGACGAACTGCTGGTGGTAAATTTTGCCCTTGTTGACATGCTGGGCACAGCCCCAACAATGCAGCTTTGTTGGCATCCAATACTGGCCACCAGGCGTGACGTCTTGCCAACATCTTCATTTTGGATGCTGCTGGATGACCCTGGTGGAGTTCAGACAGTATCTGGCAGTGACCTTTGCTCAGGACAATCACTCTTACTTCCCATAATCACAGGTTGTCCTCGATGACGATCTGGTCTTGCCAAATTCAGAGAAGTTTCAGTTCTGGTTGTGATCACCCCTTTGATATCCTCCATCACCACCAACTCTTTTAGTTTGGTGAGGGAGGGATCATCTTTTGTCCAGAGTTGGATAATATTAGCAGTGACCAGAAGAGTGTTCAGAAAGTTCAAAACCAGAATGGACTCTTCAAGCGGTGCCTCTGATGGTGTACACTCAGAATAAGAGCTCACCACTGAATTCGACAGGAAGCTATTTGTGGCACGGCACTGTCCTGTTCAGTAGTCATTGCGCGGCTTTGTGTTCCGTTACTGTTACAAATTTGCGTCCGTAAAGGGATGAATGGAACTTTCTCACACCAAAGATGACCACCAAACCCTCCTTCTCTAACTGGGCACAATTTCGTTCGGCAGCAGCCAAAGACCAGGAAGCATATGCTATGGGACGTTCCTCTCCACTGAACCACCAGTGAGCCAGAACTATCCCGATATCGTACAGAGAGGCCTCACATCAGCACCACATCTCACTTGAGATCATAGTGTGCCAATGATAGGCATTTCTTCACTTCCCTAAAACCTATATCTTGGCTCTGAGACTATATCCAAGTCTGACCTTTATCAATAGTCAGTGCAAGGATATCAGGATGGAGGCCAGGTTATGTTAGAATTTTCCATAATAATTCACCAGCCCAAGGAAAGACCTAAGCTCCGGTACTAATATGGGAGCTGGGGCACCACAGGTTGCCCTCACTTTATTTTCCAACAGTTATACCCTGGTCTTGTCAACTGTCAAGCCCAAGTACGGAGTACAAGTTGGGTGCCTGGAGCCCATAGTTTTCCCTCCTAAGGCATGCACCTGCCTTGGAGAAATATTTGAACACCATGTCCAAGTTTTCTAAATGCTCTTTATTGGTCTTCATGGCCACACGAACCCTTTGAAGAACATCCCACCAGCATTTATAGAAGTTATAGAATTATAAGCTGCATAGAGTTGACAGTCAAAATCTTTAGCCTAGAGTTGAAATGTCCAAAACTGGGTGCATGCTTTTAAAGTAAGGTGGGGGGGTGGGGGGAATTTGGGAGAAGTTCAAAGGAGGTGAGGGGGTATGTTTTTTACATTGTGAGTGGTAGGTGTCTGCAACACACTGCCAGGGGTGGTGGTGGAGGTGCAATGGGAGAGTTTAAAAGAATTTTAGATAAGCACATGAACATGCAAGAATTGGAGGGATATGGACTAACTGCGGGCAAAAGGGATTAGTTTTATTTGGCATCATGTTTGGCATAATATCTTGGGCTGAAGGGTCTGTTATTGTGCTGTAGTGTTCTCTGTTCTCTGTTATAATTTTATGCGTGCCTGCACCTATCATTACAATGTTGCTGCAGGAATATAGTGTGCATAAGGAGATAGGCACTCAGCTAATGATCAGGTTGCATCTCAGGACTGATTGCTTGCTGTTCTAGCACTCACTGACTTTAAACATATCTAAAACATGCAGCATCCTTGCCTTGCCCTTTCCTTGCATCGCATTTTAATGCTGACATCAGTAATGCTTAACAATAGTGATCAGTCCTTGTTATATGGATCTATGCCATGTCAGCTTCACACTTGTTCCATGTGCCAGAAACTTACATTGCAGACACACTGTATGTTCCTTTGTGCTGCAACCATAACATTTAACAGTATTTTTAGATTGTCAACTGTATTAACATTGCCTCCAGGGTTATGGGTCGAGAACCCAAAAATGGGATGATTTCAGTCATGGGCTGAATGAACTCCTTTTGTGTTTTGGGCATTGATGTGTTTATAAAGAAGGCTTTCATTTCTGGGCCCATCCTGATCTCAGCAAAATGTGTCTGTCTCACATACACCTCTCTCTTCCTTCAGCTCTTGGATTTCTCAGTCATTCATCTCAGATGGCCGGGGAAGACCAGGGGAAATATATGGTCCTATTTGTATCTCCATCCGTTTACAATTTCCTACCTCCTCACTGAGTCCTATACATAGCTTTCATATATGTTAGGTGGGTAGTAAAGGAATTATATTTGGTGCAAATCAGGCAGTTGGACAGAGACCATTGGAGGGAAGTGCAATTTGGGATGTGCAAAACCTAGGGGTGCAAAACCTTGCGCTGATCTCTTTTTGCTCCGAGTCCTGACATATTCCCACCCAACACACACCACCCCCAATCACAATCTCTTACTGGATTCCCTACCTCATGGTTTTTTGTCCCCCTGAGTCTAGTCGCTTTGCCACTTATATTCCATGATCCCTTTGAAGCTTTACATCCTTAATCTGAACAGCTTCTCTTTTAACTCCTCTTTCTTCAGGTCAGAGGGTTGGCCATGGGTATACACATGTGGCCCAGATACTGCCTGGACCTTTTAAGGTTACTTGGAAGATTTCTTGCTGCAGACCTATTCTGGACGCCACCCACAACTCTTTCTTCGACGCGTCGATGATATCATTTGTACTGCTTCCCTTTCTTGTCTGGAATTAGAAAGGTTTATCAGTTTAGCTACCAATTTCCATTGGTCAATCCCTGGCTCTGCCCTTTCATTTCTTCACAGCTCTGTTTCCGTTTCTGTGCATTGGCTGGCCAGCAACTTCAACTATACACCCCGCCGACTCAATTACCTTGACATGCATTCTCACACTCAGCTTCCTGAACAGACTCTATTCCTTTTTTCCACTTCCTCTGTCTCAGTTGCATCTGTTCTGATGGTACCAACTTCAACAAAGGGCCCACCTTCTTCCTCAACGGAGGATTCCTCACCTGGGTCCAATCCATCTCCGGCACATCAGCCCTCACCCCCTTCCTTGACTCCCACAACACATTGGACAAGGATATGGACGTACATGAAATAGTGTAGGTTAGATGGGCTTCAGATCGGAATGACAGGTCAGCATAACTTTGAGGGCCAAAGGGCCTGTACTGTGCTGTAATGTTCTATGTTCTATGTTCTAACAGTGATAAGGTCCCCCTTGTCCTCACCTACCATCCCACCAGCATCCACAATTAGAGGATCATTAGCCACCAATTCTGTCACCTCCAGTGCGATGCCACCACCAGACACATATTCTTCTCCCTCGACTGTCAGCCTTCTGCAGGGACTGTTCCCTCTGGGGCATAGTGGTAGAAGCCTTCTTCACTCCCAACATGTTTCCATGCAACAGCAGAAGTCAAAATGCTTGACTGTTCACTTTCTCTGTCCTCAGTATCCAAGGGACCAAACACTCCTTTCAGGTGAAGCAGTGCTTTACCTGTTCTTCACTCAATCTAGTGGACAGAATTCGCTGTTCACAATGTAGCCTCCTCTACACTGGGGAAACAAACCATAGACTGGGTGACCACTGCGCAGAAATGACCCAGAGCTTCCTGTTGCCTGGCACTTCAACATGCCACCTTGTTCTCTGGCTAATCATCTCTGTCTCAGGCATGCTGCAGTGTTCCTACAAAGCTCAGTGCAAGCTGAAAGAATAGCACCTCATTTCCCTCTTGAGCACCCTGCAGCCTTCTGGACTCAATATTGAGTTGAATAATTTTAGGGCTTGAGGCAGCTTGTCCCATGTCCTTCCCCCAACTCCCACACAACAGGCATTATTCTTGGGTCGAGATAGTAGGAACTGCAGATGCTGGAGAATCTGAGATAACAAGGTGTAGAGTTGGATGAACACAGCAGGCCAAGCAGCATCAGAGGAGCAGGAAGGCTGACGTTTCGGGCCTAGACCCTTCTTCAGAAATGATTTCTGAAGAAGGGTCTAGGCCCGAATCTTCAGCCTTCCTGCTCTTCTGATGCTGCTTGGTCTGCTGTATTCATCCAGCTCGACAGTTTGTTATCTCAGCCAGCATTCTTATATGGCCTGCTATTACACACAACCCATTGGTGGCCATGAATAGTCCCCATTAGCAGCTATTCATTTTCCTTAGCAACTCATAGAACATAGAACAATACAGTGCAGAACAGGCCCTTTGGCCCTCGATGTTGCGCCGACCTGTGAACTAGTCTAAGCCCCTCCCCCACACTATCCCATCATCATCCATCTGCTCATCCAAGAACTGTTTAAATGCCCCTAATGTGGCTGAGTTAACTACATTGGCAGGCAGAGCGTTCCACACCCTTACCACTCTCTGAGTAAAGAACATGCCTCTGACATCTGTCTTAAATCTATTACCCCTCAATTTGTAGCTATGCCCCCTCATACAAGCTGACGTCATCATCCTCAGAAAAAGACTCTCACTGTCCACCCTATCTAATCCTCTGATCATCTTATATGTCTCTATTAAATCCCCTCTTAGCCTTCTTCACTCCAATGAGAACAGATCCAAGTCCCTCAGCCTTTCTTCGTAAGGTCTTCACTCCAGACCAGGCAACATCCTGGTAAATCTCCTCTGCACCTTTTCCAATGCTTCCACATCCTTCCAGTAATGGGGCGACCAGAACTGTACGCAATATTCCAAATGAGGCCGCACTAGCGTTTTGTACAGTTGCAGCATGACATCATGGCTCTGGAACTCAATCCCTCTACCAATAAAACCTAACACACTGTAAGCCTTCTTAACAGCACCATCAGCCTGGGTGGCAACTTCCAGGGATCCATGTACATGGACACCAAGATCCCTCTGCACATCCACACTGCCAAGAATCTTTCCAGTGACCCAGTATTCTGCTTTCCTATTATTCTTCCCAAAGTGAATCACCTCACATTTATCTGCATTGAACTCCATTTGCCACCTTTCAGCCCAATTCTGCAGTTTATCCAAGTCTCCCTGCAACCTGCAACATTCTTCCACACTGTCCACCACTCCACCGACTTTAGTGTCATCTGCAAATTTACTAATCCATCCACCTATGCCTGTGTCCAAGTCATTTATAAAAATGGAAAACAGCAGTGGTCCCAAAACAGATCCTTGAGGCACACCACTAGTAACCGGACTCCAGGCTGAATATTTTCCATCAACCACCACTTGTTACCTTCTTACAGAAAGCCAGTTTCTAATCCAAACTGCTAAATCTCCCTCAATCCCGTGCCTCTGTATTTTCCCCAATAGCCTACCATGTGGAACCTTATCAAAAGCTTTACTGAAGTCCATGTACGCCATGTCAACTGTCCTATCTTCATCCACATGCTTGGTCACCTTCTCAAAAAACTCAATGAGGTTTGTGAGACACGACCTGCCCTTGACGAATCCATGTTTACTATCTTCAATCAAATTGTTGCTTGCTAGATGATTATAAATCCTATCTCTTATAATCCTTTCCAAAACTTTTCCTACAACAGACGTAAGGCTCACAGGCCTATAATTACCTGGATCATCTTCACTGCCCTTCTTGAACAAGGGCATAACATTTGCAACCCTCCAGCCTTCTGGTACTAAACCTGTAGACAATGAGGACCCAAAGATCAAGGCCAAAGTCTCCGCCACCTCCTCCTTTGCTTCCCAGAGAATCCTTGAAAAAAAATCCCATCTGGCCCAGGGGATTTATCTACCTTCAAACCTTCTAGGATCGATAACACCCCCTCCTTACTAACCTCAATCCTTTCAATTCTAGTAGCTCGTAACTCAGTCTTCTCCTCTACAATATTCTCCTTTTCCTGAGTAAAAACAGTTGAGAAATATTCGTTTAGGACCTCTCTGATCTCCACAGGGTCCACACACAACTTCCCATTTCTGTCTTTGACTAGCCCTATTCCTACCCTATTCATCTTCTTATTCGTCACATACCTATAGAAAGCTTTAGGGTTCTCCTTTATTCTACCTGCTAATGTCTGCTCATGACCCCTCCTTGCTCTTCTTAACTCACTCTTTAAATCCTTCCTAGCTAATCTGTAAGTCTGCATCACCACATCTGAACCATCGTGTCTCAATGAGAGATACAATTTCTTTAGTAAACTATGGTTCCCTTACCTTATCCCTTCCTCCCTGCCTGACAGGGACATACCTATCGAAACTTGTTGTCCACTCTTTTGTCTGTCCAACAGTTCTTCATCCTCTTTGCACCCTATCTCCAATATTGTTCACTCCTCACTCCATCTCCCAACTTCTGCGTAAAAACCAACCTTTCCCTCACTAACATCTGAGGAAGGATCGCTGGACCAAATAGTTAACTCTGATTTCTTTTCACAGATGCTGTCAGATTTCCAATTTCCTATCTATTACTCCCCAGTCCTGACCTCTCCCCCTGTCATAATTTCTTCCTACCCCGTTTGGATCAGTCCACTGACATCTTCTTTCACCCTTCCCCAGTCTAAGTCTTTTTGCCCTTGTCCCAATTTCACTCTCTCTCTTCCTGTCCCAGTCTCACCGCCCCTTGTTCTGATCTCTTCACAGACCTAGTCCAAGTCTCACTGCTCCTTGTCCTGATCGCCCTCCTATACCTAAAAAGTCTTTGCCTTTGTCCAGATCTCTTCTCTCGCCCTGACCTCCAGTCCCTTTGTCCCTTGCCCTGATTACTCACATTTACCTCCATCTCAGTGACTTTACACCCCACCCTGATCTCTTCACCAATCAGTCACAATCTCTTCAGAGGCAAAACAAGTGCAGATGCTGGAATCCAAGGTGGACAAACAGGTGGCTGGAAACAGACTGGACCTGATCTCTCCAACCCACCCACAAGTCCCAGATATTTTGCCTCTTGCCTTATCTCCACCCCACCTCCATCCAACCCAATTTCCCATTTCTTTGGCCCTTGATCTAATCAAACTCCATTCCGCTGTGTTCCCCTGAATTCTGTGAATTCCTAGAATCATAAAATGTTATTTGATGCTGAGAAGGTTGGACCTCAAAGTTGAGTGAATACTCAAGGAAGAAGCTACCAATATCTCAAAACCAGACATTGAAACCAACACTTAAATCAAAGGAATATCAGTGACAGAGAAGGAAATTCTCTGGTGTGTGTGCCATCGGGGTGGATGTAGTGTTGTCTGTTTACTGTGTGTGTTGAAATCTTTCAAAGTGTGTTACTTGGATGTAGCTTGACTTATTCTAGTTTATCATTTTTTGCTTAATTAACTGCTGTTTTATTGTTGAGACCAGACCCCTATAGCAATGCACAGTAGTGTTTCAATGAAAGACCATCTTGTCAAATGAAAAGAATAAAGAATACATATCAAATGACATATGAGTCTGAGATCTGTCTTGACTAGGAAGAACATCAGCATTCTTCATAACACAAGTGATAAAGAATGTGTTTTCCATTTTGTCCCTGTCTTTTACAAGGAGTGTAGAATCCAATGAAAAGATGACATTGTGTTTCCCAAGTGCTCATTGCCAACACCCACACAGTACAATGAAACCTTGACTTTCCTAAGTAATGATATTCTTGCTTTGGATATGTTGCACTTGTCACAGAGTAAAATAACATGGAAATAACCATGGTACTCACTCAGTTACTTCCAATTGCTCACACTTGGTCAATATTTCCCTAAATCCTTCCATTGCAAGTACCTATCCAAGCGCTATTTAAATGATGCTGTTGTATATGCCTTAACCACTTCCTCTGGCAGCCCATACTGTACGTGCACCACTCTCTGTCCTTCTAAATTCCCTGAATACCTGCTACAAGTTCAATCTAGCAGCAATGTCCTTTTGCATTTAGCTACACCAGTCTGTATCGGTGCTATAAAATGATTGTTGGGGATGTATACTTAGGTCCCACATGAAGAGGTAGTCCATGCAACATCCGTGCTTCCTCCTCAGACTGCTCAATGTGGAGGAGCGCAGAGTCATCACCCATGAGTCGGATGGAAGAGATGGGATTCAGCAGCAGGTTCTCTGTCCCATTCTTCAGAAGATGCCATGAGATTTCATGATTCTGGAATGAATAGTTCCATAGTTCCAGTAGACATGCAGTTCCAATCATATTCTATTGCCCCTCTACCTCTGTCCTGATGGTTATTAAGAAAATGCCCCAAGTTGGTGAATCAAGAATTCTTACATTATCGCTCAGGCACAGTATCATTCCATGACTGTGACTAAGTGAGGTTGTTGCTTGACTGGTGTGAATGCCCTCCCAGTTTTGAGTTAAGCATCATGAAAATTAAACATATTGAAGTATTTAAATACCTCTGTCCCATGTTTGGGTCAAAAATCTTCCATGCCTTATCTGCCACAAGACAGAACAGAAAAGCAGAGAACCACTGAGCCGATCAGGAATATTGCTGGTTGGGAAAATAAAACATTAACATCTCATCAAAACTGAGAGGAGTTAAAAAACAATAGTTTTCCAACAAGTGGAAACATGTAGGATGGAAAAAAGAGGAATGTCTGTTGTTGGGGAAGAGAAAGAGATGAAATGACAAAAATCTTTCTCGTAAAATGGAAGAAGGACTCTTGTAAAATGAAAAGTAAGAGATTTCCCTGTAATAATCTGAATGCCTCCATTTCTCTTTTCATTTTGCTTGATTCTTTTGGCTGTTTTGATTCTCCTTTCCCTTTACATCTTATTCCATTAACTAATATGAAGTGAAATGTAGCAAAGGCTAGACTTCTACCAAATTAATGAAGTTTCCTCTGTTTGTTTCTTTGTTTAATGTGATGTTCAGTATTTTGCACCAGTGAAGAAGGGTTTAGGCCTGAAATGTCAGCCTCCTGCTCCTCTAATGCTGCTTAGCCTGCTGTGTTCATCCAGCTCTACACCTTGTTATCCCGGACCTCAAACTCTGTTTTCAGGGTGTGGAAAAGCAGAGATTTCTCTGTATGCAACCTGACACCTCAGATCCATTCTTGGCATTCCAACAATTGTGTTTTTTCTGGCCCAACACACATTCTCATGCTATTGGTCAGCAATTTCCCACTGACTTTACAAATCGAAACAGATTTCTGTTTGCTATGCAACTCTCATATTGATGGGCCATTTGAATCAAGAAAATACCAGATCACTTTTTATATATTTTTACATTTCATTTGCTGGTAACACAGTGGCTCAGAGGTAATCATTGTTTCCTCACAGTGTCAAGGACCTGGGTTTGATTCCGCCTTCGGGCGAATGTCTGCGTGAGTTTGCGCATTGTCCCATGTCTGTGTGGGTTTCCTCCGGGTGCTCCAGTTTCCTGTCACAGATGTCCAAAGATGTGCAGGTTCGGTGGAAGGGCCATGTTAAGTTACCCACAGTGTTCAAGGATGTGTAGGTTAAGTGTGTTAGCCATGGGAAATGCAGGGATAGGGTAGTAGGATGTGGCTGGATGGGATGCTTTTCAGAGGGTCGGTGTGGCCTATTTGGGCTCAGTGGCCTGTTTCCACACTGAAGTGATTCTATGGATTTGCTAAGAAACTTTCTTAGACACAACTATAGGCACGATTGTTACTTCTGTCATACTTCCAAATGGAAGTAACATGATTACCTTGAGGGGCATATGTTCAATTTAACAGCTAGTTTTTAGCGAATTTCTATTGGCTTACTTTGGCACTACTGATACCTCATAGCAAGTGCTGCCCTGACATGGTGAACAGTTTGAATTTACTTACTTTCTGCACAGAATCATACAATTCCTACATTGTGGATATAAGCCATTCGGCCCATTGTGTCCACATCGACCCTCTGAAGAGCACCCCCACTCTATCCCCATAACCCTGTATTTTCCATGACGAATCCACCTAGCCAGCACTCCCTTGGACACTATGGCCATTTCAGCATGGCCAATCCATGTGACTTGCACATCTTGCGATTTTGAGAGGAAGCTGTAAAACCTGGAGGAAACCAATGCAAAGAGATAATGGGAACTGCAGATGCTGGAGAATCCGAGATAACCAAGTGTGGAGCTGGATGAACACAGCAGGCCAAGCAGCATCTTAGCCTAAGATGCTGTTTGGCTTGCTGGGTTCATCCAGCTCCACACTTTGTTATCTCGGAAACCCATGCAAACATGGGTTGCATGTGCAAACAGATGTTTGCCTGAGGCTGGAATAAAATCCAGGTCCCTGGTACTATGGTGCAGTATTGCTAACCACTGATCCACCGTGCTGCCATGCCACCGTGACAAGGTCAGAATCTCATTCTCAGGACGATTGACATTCATATATACAGCAAACCAGACAAAACATCATTTTAGTTACGAGATATTTATTTTTTGGTTTGAATTAACATGCTCCATATTAAAAGAAAATCATGAAATTCTTTCCAAGGAGACTTCAGAACATTTCTCAGCTCTTCTCTGAATTTCCTCTGGGTTGCTGCATAAATACATGTGTTTGTGCAGGAACTCAAATACATGAGCAGATATCCAGTTTCCGTGGCTATATATCCAGGATTTGAGTAATCACCTTGATAATAAACACTGCTTGATAGTCGAGTGGCTGCAAAACTTCCAACAGATGTTAACCACAACAGAATAAAGCTGCCTGACACAGTGAATAGTAATATGATGGATTTCCTCCGATTCTTCACCTCTGGATCACTCTGTATCTCACTTCCCTTAGTTCGGAGTCCCTTGCGTGTTCTGTTAGCCAATAAAATACGTCTGACAGTCAAAGAATTAAACAAGGCCATGAGAGTGAAAGGAAGCAAAACTACTGATGTTGACTGCAGCCAACCGTACACTGACCATGCGGGTATTGTATAAACAGCTGCTTTTGTCCTGCACCCCCATTGCACATTGTTAATTATCTGTTCAGCTTCATATAAAAAGAACATAGGAACACCCTTTAAACAAGTCAGGACAGAAGATGTTACCATAACTGTTGTTGCAATTCTCTTGGTGCAGAACTTTTCTTTAAAGTCATGACAACAGATTGCCACAAATCGGTCAAACGTGAATGTGACTGTGAACCACACTGACATGTCTAGAGTGGCGAAAGTTATGTACAACACAAATTTACATACAGCAGTGTAAGACAGAAAAGAATATGGAAAGTGATAATTAAATATCAAGTACACAATCACATTGAAAATCATGACGACTAGGTCAGCTACTGCCATGCCCACCATGTAGACAGAGACACATTTCGAAAGGCCACACTTACCCCTGGAGAGAATCACAATGGTCATAACATTTGCTGTAAGAAACAGACAGAGAAGTGGAAAATTATTGTGGCCTACATGGAAAGGTTATATCTATTATTTCTTCCGTTGGCTTTCAGGAGTGCTGTTTATAGCATATACAATATACAGTATCAAATATCCTTTTAATTGTCATTTGTGTCCCATTCTAATAGTACAGTGAAAAACCTTTCCAATGTCTGCCTTCTTATGGTAACATCATAGGTACAAATACCTAGGTCTAATTCTTGAATACAGCAAAGGGATAAAAGTAGTTGATAAAAGTAATATGTAGTTCAAAATAAGTTAAAAATAGGAATATATTAGCGGGTACATTAGGTGTTAACTTTACAATGTTTAATCATATACATTAATGGGAAGGTGCAGACACAAAACGTTAGCAGGCTGAAAAGAGGATTAATAATGGGAGTCACTCAAATATAGACACTGCAGCTGTACAAGGGGCTGGTGGGTGGAGGGAGGGAGAGGGAGAGTGAGAGAGAGAAATTCTGTGCTGTATGGATGAATTTCAAGCTCCCATTTTTCATTAACACCTCCCTTGCCACAAACATATTTGAAACATTGAATTTCAGTGGCTCTGGGATTGTGCAGCACTGGTGTAAGAGAGGAAAATGCGAAAATATCTATCAGGCACCAAACCTTCACCTCCCGTGACAACAATTTACCAACAAGGATTCACTGACTTACCAGGAACACCAAAGGTTGCCAGGACAGGATAGTAAATTTCCTTTATCTGGAGGATTGCTGCCAGCCCCATTTTATTTCTAAGGGAATGGGAGTTCACTTTGCACTGATGTGTTCCAGGACAAGTGCAGATCCTATCCACAGGCAAATCCCATTTATGGATCTCGCAGTACCCAGGTGATAAAAGTCAATTACACCATATGGAATTTTAACTACACTCATTAAACAAATAACATCACATTTTCTGCTTCCCTGCCCTCGCCTGGGAACAGTATTACAGAATAATTACAGTGCAGAAGGAGGTCATTTGCCTGAATATACTTTATTATCCAATGCAAATCTCCTGCCTTGTTCATGCACATTCCTTTTATCTTTCTGCATGATTCTGGCCCATTCTCCTAGCCTATGGATATCCACCTGCAACCTCTATCTCCTCATCACAGCCTGTTTACCACCTATTTTAATATCATTCATGAAGATTGCTAGTTTATTGAGATAGAGAGTCATTGAGCAACGCAGCAGATCCTGACGTCCAACTTGTCCAAATCAAGCAAATTTTCCACATTAAACTAGCCCTGTGAGCGTGCGTTTGGCCTTAATCCATTTCATTCTTTTAATTTAAGGTACTGATCCGAATGCCTTTTAACTGTTGTAATTGTACCTGCATCTACCAGTTCCTCTGCCAGTGCATTTCACAAACCAACCACTCTCTGTCTGAAAAAGTTGCCCCCTCCATCTCTTTTAAATCATTCTCCCTTATCTTGTTTTGAACTCCCTTATCCAGGGAAACGACTTTTGCTGTTTACCTTATGTATGCCCCTCATGATTTTAAGAACCTCTATAAATTTGCCAATCTACATTTCCCAGTTCCTGTCTAATATTGTCATCATTAGCTTTTCCCTACTTAATACATTCACCTGAAGACAACTGCTACCTTATCCATGAGTAACTTGAATGTTATAGAATTATGATCACTGTTCCTGAAATACTCCCCCACAAAAACTTCGATGACCTGGCTGAGCACATTCCTTCATTCCATGCGTAGAATGACCCTTTCCTCATTTGAACTATGTACATATTGTTTCAAGAAACACTCTAGATGCACCTGCAAACACCCCCTCTCCCACCCCCATCTAATCCCCTGGCATTATGGAAGTCTCAGTCAACACAGGAAGCTAAAATAACTCCAACAATTCTTCTGTTTTTACATTTTCAGTTATTTCTTCATTTCCCACTGGCCATTGGAAGAATTAAAATAAATTTGAATTTCTGCAAGAATCAATGGCAGATTGAAGAAATTGGCACAGAGTTCATCAAGAAACCTGAGCAGTTTAGAATATTAATTCTGGTATCAGTATTGAGGGAAGAGTGCAATATGCTTTATCGTACAAGCGAGCAAATTTGTTAGGCAAACTCAACATCTAGCAAGAGTCTTTTCAGCCAGTTCAATGTCTTGCTTGTAAAGCAAAATAGAATAGCTTCAAAAGATGGAAGTAATGGGGAAAGTAAAACCCCTACTGTTCAGTTTAACAGCTGTGGTAACAGGGAAAAATCTTAGGATATTTAAAGACAGCGTTGAAATTGAAAGTACCTACCTAAGCTTTGAAGATATGTTCTGGTTTGGAAGAAACATTAGCACAACCTGTCAAAGCAAAGGTCATCATCTCTTAGATATGAAGGATGGATATTGGAAAGTGAATTTGAATGAAAGCAACAACTTCTAAACTCATGGTGGATGCAGTTTGAGAATAGCAATTATTGTACGTGATGATACAATGGCTGTAAGAGTTGTAGTTTGTCCTGGTTTTTTATGAAGAGACGTTGAGATGGAGCTGGCAAGCAGTAAGTTCCAAACAAATAAAGTAACCAGCTTGTGATGCCTTGGTTTTTTTTAAGTTGGAGCAGTAGAAGCAGCATGAGAGAGTGGGGTCATCTACCACCAAAACCAGGAGTTTGGTGTACCTTTTGCTAATTTGTGGAGCCTTGAAGCTCGATGCAGAAGCTCTTATTCCTCTCTCTTTAACAGCTAAAAGCTTGGGTTCTCTTCCTGCTGCTATAATTGATTGTGAGACAAGCTATTTTACTGAATTTGTTTTTGTCAAGGTTGTGCTACTGGGATATTTCTATATTTGAACAATTCTTGTTTCGCAGGCAAATAATCTATTGTTCTGTTACATATTCCAATCATGTTAAGTTATTTCAAGCCTTCTTTCTTTGTTTTGTATTTGCCTTCAGGTTTATTTGAAATCACATGAGCTTTTAGAGCTCAGGCCCTTCATTAGGTGCAGGGAGAGAGTAGAGCATACAGACCTAGAGTTTGTAGGCAAAGAGATCAAGGGCAGAGAGGTCAAAAGATCACAACTGATGTGAGTAGAATGTAAGATAATAAGTCTCTGCAGGTGACCAAGAGTGTTAGATGGTGATTCAGTAACTTAAAACTTTCAACAGCTAAATAACCAGTGAAGGAGTGACCTAAAATCCGATTAATTGAGGTGGAGATATAATTACAAAAAGGTAAAAACAAGGTGTTGCTGGAGACAAACTAAATGGCTGGACTCACATGCTGAATTCAAAACTCTACAAACTATTTAAAGTATCAAGATGTCAAAATGTTGTCAATGCTGTCAAAACAGGACAGTAAGGAAGATGTCTCACAGACAGAACAGTATGCTAGGGTCACCTGTAATACGGCATGAACCCAAGATCACGGTTAATGTCGTCTTCATGTGTCTGGAGCCTGGCTATCAGTCTCTGCTCGGTGATTCTACGTCGTTGTGCATCTCAAAGTCTGGCTTAGAGGACACTTAGCCAAAGATTGCAGGCTGAATGTCCTTGACCACTGAAGTGTTCCCTGACTGGAGGCTCCCACTCTGTGTCATAGCATTGTTGATTCAACTGTACTGAAATATGAAAATATTTCATTAAGTTGCATCATTTCCTAACAAACGTTGTGTATGTTGGTCATACATTCTCATATCAGTTTATTGCCTTGAGGGAAAACACTTTTACTGTGAAAACAGGCCTTAGTGAAGGGCAACTCTTTGAGTGAAGTTATTGCTGGAAAAGTCTCTCATGAGAAATGTCTAGACTGATGAGCAGTTGGCCACCTGGAGCAGTTCTGACTACAGTGACTGACCGTGTATTTCTGTAAGGTCACTGAATGGAGAATTTAATTTAATCTGGGCCATTCACCACAGACTTGTCATGACGTTTTTTTGGGACATGAACAATTTCTGACATAGGATGTAAAAATAGTGATAGGGCAATTATATTAAGGAGTCTCAATTCTCCCAATAATAACAGAGATAACCACAATATAATGGGACTAGAAGAGGCAGGTTTTTTTTTGAATGAATCCAGAAAAGCGTTTTATGTCAGATGGTCCTACAAGAAAGGGTGCAGTGTGAGGCTTCATTTTCAGGAATTAAATAATACAGATGTTCAATGTGATATTGGGGGAACATGTTAGTGATAGCAACCACAACTCTGTCCGTTTTAAGTTTGTGATGGAAAAGGATAAATACATTCTGCACAAAAAGTGGGGTGGTGGCATTTGCATTGGGTAAGGCCGATTTAATTAGCTGACGACATAACAAACTAGACTGGGAAGAGCAATTTGAGAATAAATCAACAGTAGAACAGTGGGAGACATTCATAAAGTAGGAGGTGGTGGTACAGATTCTATATGTGTCCGAGGGTAAAATGTAAGAACAACAAGCTCAGAGAACCACAGATGTCTGAGAATATTCAGGACTAGATAAAAAGGAAAAATAAAACTTATAACATGTGCAAAGGGAGCAAAACAACATAGGCTGAAGAGGAGTACAGAAAGTGTGAAAGGAACAAAATAAATTAATTAGGAGAGTAAAGAGGATATATGAGAAAACAGTGATGGTCAAGAGAAAGGAGAAGCCCAAGACAATTGTACAAGTACATCAAGGGAAAGAGAATAACCATGGGAATAACTATTATGGACTAAGGAGGCAAACCGTGCATGAAGCCCAGAGGACACTGGTAGATTGTTAAATGAATATTTCAATCTGTCTTTATCCAGGAGAAGGACGATGAAAATCCAGGATTTGTGAAGATGGGCTGTGAAGTTATTCAGCAGAGTGATATAAGAGGCAGAAGGTATTAGAGGGTTTTTGTAGATTTAGAATTTCCAGGTCTGAATAAGTTGTATTACAGGCCATTGGGGAAGATCAGGGTTGAAACTGCAGGGGGCTCTGACCCAAATATATAAATCACCTCTGTCCAAGGAGAGATGCTGAAGGACTGGAGGGAAGTTAATGTGATTCCACTTTACAAGTTGGGTCAGAAACATAGACTGGGGAACCAGAGACCATTGAGTCTAACATCAACAGTAGGGAAATTATTGGAGAAGACAGGGAAGACAAAATTTACCCCTATTTAGAGAGTCAAGGTTTGATCAGGGATTGTCAGTATGGCTTTTTCAGACAGAAGTCATACCTGACAAATCTATTGAAATATTACAGGAGGTGACGAAATGTGTAGATGAGGGCAGAGTGCTTGATGAAGTTTATATGGATTTCAGCAAAGCCTTTGACAAGATCCCACATGAGAAACTAGGAAAGAAGGAAAAGCTCATGGGATTCATAGTAAATTGGCAAGTTAGATTCAACATTGCCTTAATGACGGGAGGCAAGGTGGGGTCAAAGATTGTTTGTGTGGCCGGAGTCCGTATGCTGTGGTGTACCACAGGATCATTGTTGGGTTCCTTTTTGTTTGTGACAATCATAAACTATGAAAATGAGAACGCTGAAGGACAATAGGTGAGTTTACAGATGCCATGAGCATTGCCCTGGTGATTGATAGGAGGAAGGTGCTAAATTACAGGAAGATATAAGCCAATAGGCAGAACAGTGGCAGATGTGATGTAAACCTGACCAAGGTTCCTGAAACCTGAAGCAATGCACTTTTGAATATGGGACAATGCAAGGGACTAATGAATGATATAAGGAAGCTCCGAGTGACAATGGGATCTTGGAGTGCTCGTCCTGAAAGTGGAAGGACAGGTTAATGGATTAGCTAAGAAGGTGCACGGGAAACTTGCCTTTATCAGTCGCAGCATAGATTATAAGAACAGGGAGATCATTTTGGAGCTGTATGTAACATTATTTTAGGTGACAGCTGGGGTACTAGTTGCAGTCCTGGTCACCACTCTATAGGCAGAGCTTAGAGGTGGTTCTGCATGATGTTGCCTGGGATGGAGCATTTCAGCTATAAAGACTGACTGAATATGCTCAGCCAGTTCAAATCAAATGCATTTCATCAAAAAATAAAATCTCAACCAAAAGAATCCATCCTCAGTTTCACAGAGCAGCTCAGGATAGCATTAGATTAAAAGAAATTTATAACATTGCAAAGAGCAAGGGGAGCAGATGGTGAGAGTGCTCAGGGCCAATAGAAGAAGTTGCTAATGGTGGTGAAGGAGCAATTGAGATGTCAAATGGGTGTTAATGAAAGTGTGAACTGGAGAAAATGTCCACACTACTCGGAGTAAATTCAACGCAACACGGTCTTGCAGGCAAATGGGAGAAACCAGGAAAAGGCAAACCTTGTGTAGAACTTTTACAGGTAATCATAGGGCTTTGGAGAGTGTTGCTGAACAAAGAAACATAAGGGTGCAACTACATTGTTCCTTGAAGGAGTAATCCAAGATGGAAGTCAGAATAAAGATCTGGCTGCAACAGCTGCTCCTTTTTGGAGGTTTTTTTTTCAGTGTTGGAGCTGATTTGCTCTCATTTGTGGAGCAGTAATTACTGTTTTATAAACTGTTGCATTGTTTTGGAAGTTCGGAAAAAAACAATCAAAATAAAGATCCTTTTAAAACAGAGCAGGTACCATGTGGGCAGTGAAGAAAGGCGAAGCGAACCTGTACAGCTGACTGACTAAGAGTTGGGACGTTAGGTTAAAGTTGTAAAAATCATTCGTGAGGCTACACTTGGAGTATTGAATCCAATTACGTTCACCTTGTTATAGAAATGCCACAGTTAAACTGGTAAGTATGCAAAGTAAATTACAAGGATGTTACCAGGATTAGTAGGCCTGAGGGAAAGGTTGGCTAGGATAAAATTTTATTCCTCGAATGTAGGAGAATGAGTGGTGACCTTATTGAGGAGTATATAATCATGAGGGGCATAGATAGAATGAATGCATATAGTCTTTTCCCCGGGATGGGGAATTGAAAACTAGAGGGCATAAATTTAAGTTGAGAGGGGAAAGGTTTAAGAAGGACCTGAGGGGCAATTCCTTCACGCAGGAAGTGGTGCGCACATGGAATGAGCTGCCAAAGAGGGTTCGTGAAGCAGGTACAAAAGCAATACTTAAAAATCATTTGGACAGGTACTTGGATGGAAAAGATTCATAGGGATTTGGACAAAATGCGGGTATTTGGAACTAGCTGAGTGGGCACCATGTTAAGCATGGACCAGTTTGGTCTGAAAGGCCTGTTTCTATGCTGTATTACTCTATGACTATAAGAGATGAGTGAGAGAGGCATTTTTGATTAGGGATAACATTACAGCTGTATGTATGTAGGATTTTCCGGGGAATACGTCCAGTGAAGTTATTTGGGTGGAACTGAGAAATAAGGAAGGGAAGGTTACCCTATTGAGATTGTACAACAGAACCCCCCCCCAACAAATAGTCAGTAGGAAACTGAGAATAAAATTTCTAAGAAAATCTCAAGTATCTGCAAAAATATTAGGGTGGTAATTGTCAGGGATTTTAAACTTCTAAATACAGTTTGGCACTGCCATAGTGTTAATGGCTTCGATGGATTGCAATTTGTTAAGTGTGTGCACAATATTTCTTGATTCAGTATATGAATATTTCTCCTGGAGAAGATGGTAAACCCAATCTTCTCTTTAGAAATAAGGCAGGGCAAGTGACTGAGGTGTCAGTGGGGGAGAACTGTTCTATTAGTTTTAAAACAGTGACGGACAAGGACAGACCTGATCTAAAAGTTAAAATTCTAATTCGGACAAAGGCAAATTTTGATGGGATGAGACGAGAACATGCAATAGTTGATTGGGGGAGCTTATTCACAGGGTGAATCGATGGCTAGAAAGTGGAAAGCCTTCAAAAAGGAGATAACGAGAATCCAGAGACAATATGTTCCTGTTAGGGTGAAGGTAAGGCTGAGAGGTGTAGGGAATGCTGGACATCGAGAAAATATGAGGTTTAGGACTGAGATGAGGAGAAATTTCTTCATCTAAATGCGTGTAAATTTTTGAAATTCTCTACTGCAGATGTTCAAAAATTGAATAAATCCCAAACTGAGTCAGATACTTAGGGCCCTGCAGAGTTCTATAGAACAGACGGACCTCAGGGTTCAGATATATATTTCATTGAACGTTGTGTCATTGTTGGACAGAGTGGTAAAGAATGTATTTGGCACACTAAACTTCATTGCTGAAAACATTGAGTTTAGGGGTTGAGGCTTCATGTTGCAGGGCATTAGTGAGGCCGTTTTTGGAGTACTGTGTGCAGTCCTCGTCACCCTGATAAAGGAAAGATATTATTAAATTAGAGAGGGTGTAGAAGATATTTACACAGATGTTTCTGGTACTGGAGTATTTGAATTATTAGGAGAGGCTGGACTCGCTGGAATGTTTTTCAGTGGAGTGCAGGTGGCTGATGGAGTGACCTTACAGAGGTTTATGAAATCATAAGGAGCATAGTTAAGGTGAATAGCAAAGGCCTTTTCCTTAGGGAAGGTAAGTTCAACACTAGAGGGCATAGTTTTAAGGCAAAAGAACATAGAACATTACAGCACAGTACTGGCCCTTCGGCCCTCGATGTTGTGCCAACCTGTCATACCAATCTGAAGCCCATCTAACCTACACTATTCCGTGTACGTCCATATGCTTGTCCAACGATGACTTAAATGTACTTAAAGTTGGCGAATCTACTACTGTTGCAGGCAAAGCGTACTACTCTCTGAGTAAAGAAACTACCTCTGACATCTGTCCTATATCTTTCACCCCTCAATTTAAAGCTATGACCCCTCGTGCTTGCTGTCACCATCCTAGGAAAAAGGCTCTCCCTATCCACCCTATCTAACCCTCTGATTATCTTATATGTCTCAATTAAGTCACCGCTCAACCTTCTTCTCTCTAATGAAAACAGCCTCAAGTCCCTCAGTCTTTCCTCGTAAGACCTTCCCTCCATACCAGGCAACATCCTAGTAAATCTCCTCTGCACCCTTTCCAAAGCTTCCACATCCTTCTTATAATGCGGTGATCAGAACTGTACGTAATACTCCAAGTGCAGCTGCACCAGAGTTTTGTACAGTTGCAGCATAGCCTCTTGGTTCCGGAACTCGATCCCTCTATTAATAAAAGCTAAAACACTGTATGCCTTCTTAACAGTCTCAACCTGGGTGACAACTTTCAAGGATAAGGTGAAAGATTTAAGGATACGGGTCAAAAACTTGAAAACATCGCAAAATTCATGGATGATACTAAACTACGTGGGAAAGTAGGCTGTGATGAGTCAACGAAGAGCTTATAGATGGATATTGATTGGCAAGGAGAATAGGCAGATTCTGGCAGATGGAGTTTAATGTGGGTAAGTGTGAGATTGTCCACATTGATTGGAAAAGGATCAGGTCAAATTACGATTTAAATGGGAAACAGATTCAAAGTGCGTCAGTGCAGAGGGATCTGAGTGGCTTTGTGCACGAATCAGAGGAAGTGTGCATGCAGGTGCAGCATATAAGGAAGGCTAACAAAATCATGTCAGTTATCCCAAAACGACTGGATTATAAAAGTAAAGAAGTGTTGTTGCTATTGTATAAGGCATTGGTGAGACCACATGTGGAGTGCTGTGTCCAGTTTTTGTCTCCTTACTTGAGGAAGGATGTGGTGGCACTGGAGGCAGTTCAGCGGAGGTTCACAATGTTGATTCCAGGAAAAAAAAGGACTGTCATGTGAGAAGTGGTTGAATAGCAGGGCTTATACTTGTTGGAGTTCAGAAGAACGAGTGGGAATATCGGAAACATTGAGACAGTCATCATTACAGTGTAGACAATAGACAATAGGTGCTGGAGTAGGCCATTTGGCCCATCGAGCCAGCACCACCATTCATTATGATCATGGCCGATCATCCACAATCAGTATCCTATTCCTGCTTTATCCCCATAACCCTTGATTCCACTATCTTTAAGAGCTCTGTCTATCTCTTTCTTGAAAGCATCCAGAGAGTTGGCCTCCACTGCTTTCTGGGGCAGAGCATTCCATATATCCACCACTCTCTGGGTGAAGAAGCTTTTCCTCAACTCTGTTCTAAATGGCCTACCCCTTATTTTTAAACTGTGTCCTCCTGGTCCTGGACTCACCCATCAGCAGAAACATGCTTCCTGCCTCCAGAGTGTCCAATCCCTTAATAATCTTACACGTCTCAATCAGATCCCCTCTTATCCTTCTAAACTCAAGAGTATACAAGCCCAGTTGCTCCAATCTTTCAACATATGATAGTCCCGCCATTCGGGAATTGACCTTGTGAACCTACGCTGCACTCCCTCAAAGGCAAGAATGTCCTTCCTCAAATTGGGAGACCAAAACTGCACACAATACTCCAGGTGTGGTCTCACCAGGGCCCTGTACAGCTGCAGAAGGACCTCTTTGCTCCTATACTCAATTCCTCTTGTGATGAAGGCCAGCATGCTATTAGCTTTCTTCACTACTTGCTGTACCTGCATGCTTGCTTTCATTGACTGATGTACAAGAACACCCAGATCTCGTTGTACTTCCTCATTGCCTAACTTGACTCCATTGAGATAGTAATCTGCCTTCCTGTTCTTGCCACCAAAGTGTATAACCACACATTTATCCACATTAAACTGCATCTGCCATGGTCCACTCACCTAGCCTGTCCAAGTCACCTTGTATTCTAATAACATCCTCCTCACATTTCACACTGCCACCCAACTTTGTGTCATCAGCAAATTTGCTAATATTACTTTTAATGCCTTCGTCTATATCATTAATGTATATTGTAAACAGCTGCGGTCCCAGCACCGAGCCTTGTGGTACCTCAAGGGTCACTGCTTGCCATTCCGAAAGGTACCCGTTTATCACTACTCTTTGCTTCCTGTCAGCCAGCCAATTTTCAATCCAAGTCAGTATTTTGCCCCCAATACCATGTGCCCTAATTTTGCTCACCAATCTCCTATGTGGGACTTTATCAAAGGCTTTCTGAAAGTCCAGATACACTACATCCACTGACTCTCCCTTATCCTTCTTCATAGATACATCAAAAATTCCAGAAGATTAGTCAAGCACAATTTCCCCTTTGTAAATCCATGCCGACTCTGACCTATTCTGTTACTGCTATCCAAATGAGTCGTAATTTCATCTTTTAGCAGGTCCTGTAGCAAGTCAGGTGTGGATAAAACTGAAACATTATATTGTTGTTCCTCATCCTCCCTCCTCATCTGACCAAAAAAAAGGCCTCTGTGAGGAAGACGACTGGAAAGGTAAATATGTAAAAGAGAGCAGCCACTAAGAGAATGGGCCAGTGTTAGAGTGGAAGTGCTGAGGCTTCTGTTCGAGCAGTTTCAGCGTGATGAGGATGAGCAGGGGTACAGGTAAGAGCAGGAAAGAGCTCTTAAAATCTACTTTCATTCTGTCCAGATTGAAGGTAATGGGGATAGCAGTTAGTGCAGTGGCATGCTCCTCTTACAGGATGTGGGAGATCAGGGAGTCTTCCAGTTTTCCTGGTGGCCACATACGTCAAGCTGCGGCTCCTGTCAGACTGCGTTAGGGAACAGGAGCTGGAGCCTGATGCACTCAGGATCATCCAGGATGCAGAGAACATCATTAATAAGAGCTATAGGAAGTGGTCACTCCCAAGGTGCAGGCTGCAGGAAGCTGGGTGACCACCAGAAGAGGTAAAGGGGGAAGTCAGATAGTGCAGGGTTTCCTCATGGCCATTCCCCTCATTAATCGTAAGACCGCTTTGGATACTAATGGGTGAGATGACCTCTGAGGGGTTTGCAGGAACAGTCAGGTCAGTTGCACTGTGACTGGCTCTGAAGCCCAGAGGGAAAGGGTGCTGTTAGGCAGAGCAATACTGATAGGAGACTCAAGTGTGAGGAGAAACTGTGGCTGCAGAAGAGACACTAGGATACTGTGTTCCCTCCTGGATACCAGGATCAAGGATGTATCAGCAGTAACAGAACATTCTGAAGAGGGAGGTTCAACAGCCAGAAGTCATTGTGCATGTCAATACAAATAACAGAGGTAGACAAAGGGATGGGGTCCTGGGAAATGAATATTGTGAGTTACGTAAGAAGTTAAAAAGCAGGATCTCAAGTGTACTGATCTTTGGATTCCCCAGTGCCACGTGTTAGTGAAAATGGAAATAGGCCAGATGAATGCAAAGAACAAAGAACAAAGAAAATTACAGCACAGGAACAGACCCTTCGGCCCTCCAAGCCTGCGCCGATCGAGATCCTCTGTCTAACCTGTCATCTGTTTTCTAAGGTCTGTATTCCTTTGCTCCCCGCCCATCCATGTAGCTGTCCAGATACATCTTAAAAGACGCTAATGTGTCTGCGTCTACCACCTCCGCTGGCAACACATTCCAGGCACCCATCACCCTCTGTGTAAAGAACTTTCCACACACATCTCCCTTAAACTTTCCTCCTCGCACTTTGAACTCATGACCCCTGGTAATTGAGTCCCCGACTCTGGGAAAAAGCTTCTTCCCAGCCACCCTGTCTATTCCCCTCATGCGTGGATGAGGAGCTAGTGTAGCGGGTGTGGCTTACAGTTCTTGGATTTTCAGTCATTGGGATCTCTTTTGCGGTACAGATGACTTGTGCTATAGGGACAGGTTTATAGACCAGAGGGGGTCCAACGTCCTTTCTAGTGTTATCCGGGAGAGTTTAAACTAGTTTGCACAAGGGTGGAAGTCTGAATAAGAGAAAGGCCACTGAGTAGTCTGAGCAAGATTGGCAGCTGTATGTTCCAGCATACAGAAGCAATAGGCATGACTGAAGTACAAGTAAGTGAGGAGAGGGAGTTACCTTTTTGATAAGGGAGGACATAACAACAGTGCTTTGAGAGGATGTTCTTAAGGGGTTTTCAAATGAGGCGATATGGATAGAACTTAGAAACAAGAAGGGGATGGTCACTCTGTTTGGACTATATTACAGACCTCAAATAGCCTCAAATTGATTGGAGAGTTTAATTTCCTCTGTATTGACTGGGCCATCCAGAATGTAACACACTCCCATGGGGTTGAATTTGCCAAATGTGTCCATGAACGTTTTTTAAATCAATATGTAGGGGGTCCTACTCCGGAGTTTGCATCACCGGACCTCCTCTGAGGAAACAAGGTTGGGCAAGAGAGAACACTTTGGGTCCAGTGACCATAACTCTCTTAGTTTTGACATTGCTATGTAAAAAGATAGGAAAGGTCCACATGTTAAGGTGCTAAACAGGAGCAGGGCCAATTCTGGAGCCATTGGGCAGGATCCAGCACTGGTTGATTGGCTGAGTCTGTTTGAAAGAAAAGAAACAAGTGGCAAATGGCATTTAAAATGGTGATTCCAAGAGTCAAGGGGCAATATGTTAGTGTGAAGGGAAAAACAGGCAGGTTTAGGGATCCCTGGCTGATGATGAATTTTGAGGTTCTGCTCAGGAAGAAAAGAAAGCATACATTGGGTTTAAGCTATCAGGCTCAAGTGAATCCTAGATGACTAGAAAGTATAGGAGTATATTCAAAAGGGAAATCAGAAGATCAAAAGGAGGGCATGAGGTTGATCTGACAGATAAGGTTAAAGATAATTTCAAGAGGTTTTATAGCAAAATTAAGAGTAAGATGGTGGCAAGGGAGAGAATAGGTCCCCTTAAAGATCAGCATGGCCTTTTACAGGAGACTGGGGTGATTTTTGGTGAATATTTCTCCTCAGTGTTTACTCAGGAGAGAATCCTGGATGTTAAGGAAATAAAGGAAACAAGTGGCGATGTTTTGAACCACACATATATTACCAGAGAAGACGTGTTTACAGCCTTAAAGTGCATTAAGGTGCATAAACCAAGTCCATCCATGGACATTGTGGGAGGCTAGAAAAGAAGTTGCAGATGCCCTTTGCAGAGATTTTTGCTTCATCTTAGCCACTGGTGAAATTCCAGAAGACTGGAGAGTGGTTAATGTTGTTCCATTGTTTAAGAAAGATGGGAAAGATGAGCTGGGGAACTATGGGCCAGTGAGCTTGACATCAGTGGTAGGCAAGTTATTGGTGAGGATTGTGAATGACAGGATCAAACATTTGTATAATCAAGGTCTGATTTGGAATAGTCAGCATGGATTTCTGTGCGGGAAGTCATGTCTGATAAATCTTTTAAAGTTTTACAAGAGGTAACCAAGAGGCTGGATGAGTGTAAGGCAGTGGATGTTGTCTATATGGACTTTAGTAAGGCCTTTGACAAGATCGCGCACAGCAGGCTATTCATGAAAGTTAGGTGCATGGGATTGAAGGAAAGCTGGCTAATTAGATTCAAAATTGGTTCAATGGTAGGAAGCAAAGAGTGATGGCTGAAAGCTTTTTCTTAGACTGGAGGCATGTGACTACTGGTGTGCTTCGGGGTCGGTGCTGAGAACTTTGTCATTTGTTATTTACAAAAATAATCTGGATGTGAATGTACAAGGCATGATTAGTGAGTCAGCGGATGAGACAAAATTCAGAGGTAACATTCATATCAAAAATTACAGAGGAATCTTAATCAGATGGAGAAGAGAGCTGAAGATTGGTAAATGCAATTCAATACAGACAAGTGTGAGGTTTTGCACTTTAGAAAGTCAAACCATGTTAGGACTTATACAGTAAGTGGTAAGATGCAGAGGAGTGTTGTGGAACACAAGGATGTAGGAGCACAAGCGCATAGTTCATTCAAAGTAGCGTCGCAGGCTGACAGGGTGGTGAATGCAACATTTAGGATGCTGGCCTTCATTACTCAAGGTACCGAGTACAGGAATTGGGATGTCAAGTTACAGTTGTGTAAGTCATTGATAAGCTGTGCCTGGAGTATTGTGTACAGTTTGGCCCTAGAGTGTAGTGGAGGCAGAACCAATCAACAGTTTCAAGAAGGAAATAAATACGTTTCTGATGAAAATTGGGATAGAGGGCTATAGGGAGCAGGCAGGAAAGTGGAGTTTAGACCAGGATAAGACCAGCCAAGATCATGTTAAATTGTAAACTCTGCTCAAAGGGCTGAGTTACATACTCCCACATGCAATTCCTCTGTTTCTGTGTTCCTATGTATTGAATCTGGAGAGAATATGGGGTAAAACATTACATTACAAACTACATTAGGGGTAATCCTTTGGATCATCAGCAAAGTATATGATTTCTGAGGTCTGATTCAAGATGAAGGTCCAATCCAAGGCTAGGTTGAATCTCACTGTGTACAACATTGCAAAGGTCCAAATATAGTCATTCAAACACCAGGAACATTCTGAGCTGGATTGTGTTTGATCTATAGGTGGGATAGGTGTGTTCTTGGGATGGGTTTCATTCTGAGTTAGTTACACCTGAATGCTGCATTATGAATACTCTGAGCAGCAACTGACTGTTCTGTTTGGTTCAATGTCAGCTTCTCCTTTGATTGATTCGTGGCCATTTGTTGCCAAAAGTTGTAAACAAGTTACTGCACTGAGAAAATAACCCTGGTGATTCTATCAACAACTTGTATTCTGTTCTGTTTAAAAAGTGTCCCCTTTACTTTATACTTGAAGTTGATAAGATATTTAACAATGCCCCATGGTTCTGTGACAAAAAAATTATGCTTATATACTGATAACAAAGCGTGGGGCTGGATGAACACAGCAGGCCAAACAGCATCTTTGGAGCACAAAAGCTGACGTTTTGCGTCTAGGCCCGAAACATCAGCTTTTGTGCTCCTAAGATGCTGCTGGGCCTGCTGTGTTCATCCAATCCCACACTTTATCTTGGATTCTCCAGCATCTGCAGTTCCCATAATTTTATACTGAGCCTGGATGAATAGGATTTGATTGGTTTGACAAATTACAACTCCATTTTCCATTCACCTCAATTATTTCCTCAACACTGTGACAGACACATCTTAGTAGCCAGTCATGTCTGTAAGGGGCTAACAGTTGGAAGAAAAGCAGATAATCATATTGATCAAAGATGAAGAGCAGGAAGAAATCTATGATTTTGTTTTTCTGCATATCTGGCAGCTTCATTGTCCTACATTTCTTATATTCTAACATAACTGGTGCAAGTCCCAAAGATTACAACAACTCAGAATTCACATTTCAATGTGTCGGATTTATGCTGTGGAATTTAAGTTGCTACACAAATTTATGTAGCTACTCAGCTGAGGTTTAGAGAGCAATTCAGGAACCTGGCAAAATAACCAATGGCATCGATGATTGAAGTCAATGAGCTAACCAACTGGGAGCATTTTAGAGGCAGGTTCCGGTGATTTGAGTTCACAGACGTGGAATTTTTGCTCAAAGACTCGTAATAGAGTCAAAAGCAAGAGTAGTGCAAGCTGCGAACATGTGTTAAATGGAGGACCAGTTGTGATCCAGGATGAATGAGGTACGGTGCTGGCTGCAGAAGAGGAGAGGGAAAGACCATCACAATATCTCAAACACCTCAAAGTTTTTGAATATCATTGTACTTTTCCTGGAGATATACAAATACCATGATTTACGTAAGGATAAATTCAAAGTACTGCAGATGCTGAAAATCGATATGAGTATTCATTTATTATTCTTTTCTTCTTTTAGAAACACTCTACTGAGCCTGTCTTCCTTCCATTATTGCCAGATTGTCACAGCCAATGTCATTTTCCTCTCACTTAAATCCAGCCTAATCCTTATAATTCACTCTTTCTCTTTCACTGTTCATTCAAATCACTGTGATCTAATAAACACGTAGAACAATAGTGTCAATTGGTAGAAATTAGCTCCGTGCAGACTTTTGCAAGTTACCCCTGTAGGTACATATGACCTTCACCAATAAGAGATCATCTTACCACCCCTTGACACTCATTGATGTCACCATCACTGAACTCCCCACTATCAACATCTGAGGGTTATCACTGACCATAAGCTCAACCGGACTCACCACATGAACATAATGGCTACAAGAGCAGGTCAGAGGCTCCCTCCTGACTCCCCAAAACCTGTCCACCATTTACAAAGTACAAATCAATGAGTGTGATGCAATATTCCTACTTGCCTGGATGGGCGCAGATCCAAAAACACTCAAGAAACTTGATACCATCCAGGACAAAGCAGCCCACTTGCTTGTCATTACTTTCACAAAGATCCACTTCCTTCACCACTGAGGCTCAGTAGCAGCTGGAAAGTGAGTGGACTCTAACTGATGCCAGTACATTGAATCTAACTAGACTGCCCAGGAGACAGACAAGATTCATTAGAAGCCATTGCATCTTTTTAGGTCTTTAGACTTCCAGAGCAACCTTATCTTTCTTTGGCAGCTTGCACTGAGTGACATGAATCTAGTCCTGCTGTTGTTCTACTTTGACGCAGTGCGGGTGACCAGTAGCACTTGATAGGGACCTTTCCACCTAGGAGAAAAAGAATTCTTTTTGGGTGCTTTGATACATACAAAAAAAAATCACTATGATTAAATGGATGAGTCTTCCCCTGCTTGGCCTTTGGTCGTGCTGCAAAGACTTTATCATGATATGACCGGACTACCTCACTTTAGGACCTGTGTATACTGTAGGTTTTCTCATTGACCCAAATTAATGCGACATCAGCCCCTGTCATTGAGGGCTTGACGCCTGTAGTCATGGGTCTTCCCATTAAGACCTCAAACGGAGCTAGGCCTGTTGTTCTACTTACCTGATTCCTTAGGGTGTAAAAGGATCATCAGCAGAGGTTTGGGCCATTTTAAAACCATTTTCCTGACAGACATTTTCAAGCTTTTTTTTAAAAAGGGTACCATTGACATATTCTGGAGGTTTGGGGTTGGTAAGGTATGTGCACCTTTCACTCAAATCCCATGGCTGTAACTATTTTTCTTGTAAAATGTGCCCCTCTATTGCTGTTCACCTTAATGGGTATTTCAAATCTGGGGATGAGATCCTTCATCAGGCACTCTATCTCTGTTCCAGCATCATCTTTCCTGGTTGCAAAGGCTTCCACCCGCTTGGGAGAACATAGCCACCATCACCAGTAAATGTTTGAAACCTCCAGACGATGGCACATGCACAAAGTCTATTTGTAAATTTTCAAAGGGTCTAGCCGGTACTGGCCAGTGATCACACCGTTGGCAAATGGCACATGTGTCAGTTACTTGTTGAAGAGCGGTTGTTATGCTGGGTGCAAACCATTGTTGAGTGACCTGATGCCACGTCCTACATGCCCTTACCTATGTGCCAGGCCAGCAAAGTGCATGGAGGAGACTTTTGGGCAAACAATTAGGGTGGAGGCCACAAATGGTTGGGGTCCTGGGCACAGCCCTTCATAACTCAGGTATCTTTTTCCTGTTGTGGGGCGGGGCGCCGGCGCCCTGTTGAGCCAGTACCGCGACGGTGAGGTCAATTGACTCTGGTATCAATTGGCGGACAAACAAAAAAAAGACGGCACCACGGTTGCCCAGGACAGGGCGGGGTGTTTTGGCTGCTTTATCAGCAGCGGCAATCCCAAGCGAAATATTGTCTTGAGCTGTGGATGCTCATTACACTTAATTACGGCCAATCCACAGGGGAGAAGGACGGCGCGAAGCAAATTGCTAATCAAGGTGCCGTGGCGACTGGGCTTACCACAAGAGGTGATGAGCCCACGGTGCTGCCAAAATTCTGAACTCCAAAAGCGTACCGCGAGTCCGTTTAAATGTTAGTAGTGCAACCCTCTGCGAGAATACAAGCGCGGGTAAGGGCGAACAGTTTGGCGGAAGTGCCAGGAGGTAAAGCAAACGCTCCCAGAACTGTAAAGGGAGTGATAAGTGTAGCCTGCTAGACTGGCGGTGTCGTCAGGCCGGTAAGAGGAGCCGCCAGTGAAGAGCACCGAATCGGGATTAGCAAGGGGTGTTGACTGTAAATCAGGACCAGGAGATGTGACAGAGTCGACAAGCTGCAGGCAGTTGTGTTCGATGCCGTCTACAGTGGTACTGTCAGGGAGAAGGCTGGTTGGGTTTAGTGAGGGAGCTCGATGGAAGGAGATATTTGGCTCAGACAGTAACATGACTTCATTACCAGTGCAGTGAAACTGAGTCACCGCCGAATTTAGCAGCAGTAAGTCTGCATGGGGAGGGTGGGGCGCAAAGTGACCCATTTGTGGTCTAAAACAATAGGACTTGAATTTTCTAAAGATGACAGCAATATCATGCAGACAACCGGGCATTCCTCTCAACAGGAGGCAGCTGAACCGAATAACGCGCTACCGCCCACTGGAGTCAGTATGCCGCTTGCAAACCCTTTTCACCAACCTGGAGTGCAAAAGGCTTGTTGTAATTTGGAATGCCCGGAGCAGGTACTTGAGTCAGTGCAGTCCTAAGCCTGGTCAAGGCTCCGCGATGTTTTTCAGTGGAATGTCCCCCGTAAGGTAGTTTGCCGAAGGACGGCTCCATGCGGCGGTAATAAAATGTGAGGCTGGATGAACACAGCAGGCCAAGCAGCATCTCAGGAGCATAAAAGCTGACGTTTCAGGCCTAGACCCTTCTTCAGAGAGCTTTTGTGCTCCTGAGATGCTGCTGGGCCTGCTGTGTTCATCCAGCCTCACATTTTATTATCTTGGATTCTCCAGCATCTGCAGTTCCCCTTATCTCTCCATGCGGCGGTACTCGGGTATCCATTGCCTGTAATAATTAACCATACCAAGAAAAGATAACATCTCTTTCTGCGTACTGGACAAGGGGGGCTTTCAGCACCGCTGCGACCCGTTCAGGCCCCAATGTGTGCCGTTCTCCAAAGTAAAACCTAAAAGTACCATACAGAAGGCTGACAGAGCTGCAGTTTCGACGCGGAGACACAGTAATCGCCAGGTAAGTGAAGAGAGCAATTGAATCATTTTCACAGCTGTCATAGTCATAGAGGCGATTAATAAGTCATTGGCATGTTGTAAAACTCTACTGTTACAGGGCGGAGTGTGTTTGAGGAAAGTCTGCACGGACAGTGACGGCATAGACAGCCGGACTGCCAGTATAGCCTTGGGGAAGCCGGGTCCGTGCATACTGTCTGCCACTAAGTAAATGCGAAAGGTCTTGGCTATCCTCATGCAGGGGAATAGAAAGAAAAAAGGCTGAGCAGAAGTCAGTTACTGTGTAACAAGTCGCATCAGGGGATAAGGTGGTCAAAATAACATCGGTGTCGGGGACCACCGGGGGTGACAGGCAGAACAATCTGATGGCACATAGGTCTTGGAACGAAATGCCACTCACCCTTCCTTCCTACCGAGTTTAGGAATGGGCAAAATGAGGGTGTTACAGGGACTTTGGGCCGGGTTCAAGACACCTCAGAACTGGATTCCCAATGAAGTCTGCCGGCTGCTCTCCCTTTTTCTGAATGTAACGAGCCACCTCACCAAGATCACTATATAGCCTAGCTCCATTAATAATGCTATCTTTAGCACGAGTCTGGAGCCAACTGTCTCTACTCGTTTCCCTGATTCTGAAGATCATTAGGAGCCCGGTCACCATCAAGCCCTTATGGGACAGCAAACGAATCTTTAACGACTGGCTAGGAAGTGCTACGCAACCTTCAACAGTATCGGCACATCACTGGGCAAGGGTTAAGTTTGACGCGTCTGTATTAATAAATTATGAAATGCGTCCAGTTTTCTTTTTAAGGGGTGGTCGGGTCTTCACTTGCCATACTTCAGATATCCGATGGGACCCGGGGCGTGATACAGCAACTTCCCCCACCATGATGCGAGGGCATTGTTAATCTGTATTACTAACGGGTTCCTTAGGAATGCTGTCGGCAGTAACCTCACTTTCGGCAGCCCGACGCCTTCTGGTCTGGACCCCGACTGTGTCCAAAGGTACCTGAGGTGGGCGAGACGGTGGGTCCACCTTGTGGGGGTGGGGGAAGAGAAGAAGGAGAAATAAGGACAGCCCTTAACTATCTTTTAGGGGGGGACGGCACTCATTCCCAACCTGCTCCTTACTTTCGTCAGACTGTTCTAACTTTGGATACATTCCATGGCAGGAGCACTGCGCTTAATATTCTTTCCATCAGCAATAGCCTTTTTTTTAAGCTTCGGAGGTCGATGGCACCTGGCCACTCCCAGCCATTTATCAAAACAAGTAATCATAGTTATAATCCCGGTTTGGGTCTCTGTCCCCAGCCTCTGTCGCTCTTTTTTCCAAAACTATCCTGTACTAAATCACCAGAGAACTTAAGAGTATCTGCTGTCTCCTGTTTCCAGCCAAACCTATCCGGGAGGAACCGGCAGGTCCCCAAGCAATTTGTGCTGTTTCTAGATTTCCTGAATCTTCCTAAAAGTTGCCTTTTTCTGTTTCACGGGAAACTCCTTTGCTTCGGGTTTCTTGCCTTCCTTGCTTGTTTGTTTGTTTGTTTGGCTCCCCATTACTTAACAAGCTCCACTTACTAAAGGATCAAACTCTAAATTTAAATGAGCGTTCACAATTTATAATTGCGTTTCTTATACACTGATCTTACAAACTGATTCACCCTTCCCGAGATCTTGTTACACCTCCAGTCCTCAACCTCCCAAACTGTTTTGTTCCAATTGTCCTAACTGCTCATTTATTCCTCAATGAGCTTGTCTTCCACACGTGATCTTGCCCGCCTCGTGTTTCCAATCTCCCCGAGATCAGATCCGGGTGGCTCAAGCTGGGGAAACTCGAACTCCTCTTTCTTACTCCTAATAATTTGTCCGGATGCCGTAAAGACAGATCCTGCAGACGACGCCAGATTGTTGAGGATATTAATTCAGTCACACCCTGGAGCTTCAGACTTCGAGGTAAAGAGGCTTTATTATGAGATCTCGCGAGGAGTCAATGCTGAGAAAAGGTCAGACCTGTAGTCTCCAACGAGTACAAAAACAAGGCAATACTTATTCGAGCCGTTATAGATTGATACAGTTCTTACAAGCAGACAAGTATGTACACTTATCACATACCCTTGAGGCAGGTCATATGATGTCATGGTTTCACAGCTCACGGTAGCTGAAACGTTATCTTTCAGCAGAACGTGTCTTAAGCTTTGAGCCAACATTGAATGGCAAGTTCTAAACTGTCTACAGACATGCAACAATTTGTCACATATCTCTTTCTTGACCTGTTTTCCCATCATTCCAACTTCTAATTCTAAGCTTTAGCTACATTTGCTACATCTAATTGCTCTTGACACTATTCTTCGACAGTGTTAAAGTTTTAAATATCCCTTCATCTATGTTTGTTGCATCATAATCTAAATGACCTATTTGATCTAAAGGGAAATGATGGCCTGTGAGATGTTCTGGATTCGAAACCCACAACAGCAGATGTACAATTCGAAATCAATAAAAATCTGTAATTAAGTGTTTAATGATGACTACTGTTTGTTAGAAAAGTGCCTCAGTTTCACCCATGTCCTTTAGGGAAGGAATCTACTCTCATTAGCTGGTCTGGACTACGTGTGACTCTCTAGATTCACAGAAATGTGTTGACTCTTAATTGCCCTCTTGGTAATAAATGCTGGCCCAGCCAGTGATGCCCACAATCCCATGAAAAAATGAAAAAAAACCTGAATGATTGATTGCTTAGTTGGAGAAAAGTGTTTCATTTATGTTGCTGCTTACATCCCATATTTTATGGAAATTGGTGATTTATAGAGCTATTAGAGTCATAGAGCTGTACAATTTGGAAACAGACCTTTCAGTCCAAATGGTCCATGTTGACGAGATATCCTAAATTAATTGAGTTCCATTTGGCCCATATGCCTCTGGACTGTTCCTATTCATATGCCCCATCCATATATTTTTTAAATGTTGTAATTGTACCAGCCTCTGGCAGTTCATTCAATACATGCATCACCCTCTGTGTGAAAATGTTGCACCTGTGTTTCCTCTTAAACCTTTCCCTTCTCATCTTAAACCTATGCCTTCTAGTTTTGGAGTTCCCTACCCTGTGGGGTGGGGGGGATCCTTGGTTGTCCTCCTTATCTGTGCCCCTCATGATGTTACAAATTTCTAAAAGGTCATTGATCAACCTCCTCTGACACACTCCAGGGAAAACCACCCCAGCCTTTTCGGCCTCTCCCAAAGCTCAAACACTCCAACTCTGGCGACATCGTTGTAAATCTTTCTGAACCCTTTCAAGTTGCACATCATCCTCCTTGTAGCAGGGAGGCCAAATTGAATGTAGTATTCTAAAAGTGGCCAAACCAATGTGCTGCACAGCTGTGACATGACCTCCCAACTCCTATACTTGATATACTGACTAATAAAGACAAGAATACCAAACATCTTTCTCACTGGCTTGTCTGCCTGTGACTCTACTTTCAAGGAACAACGAACTTGACCTTCAAGCTCTCTTTGTTCAGCAGCACTCCCCAGGACCTTACCATTAAATATATAGGTCCTGCCCTGAAATTAAATGATGAAAACTGATGTATGAATCAACCCAGAACTAATACTTCATAATCGACTAGGTACTAGACTGTTTACCTGCAGGATTAATATTCCAGGTATCATTTGTGACTCAGTATGCAAGCCTGTCAATGATATCAAATGTTTGACAATTTTTCTTCTTTCATGGGATGTGGGTGTCACTAATGATGCCAGCATTTATTGCCTGTAGCTAGTTGCCCCTTTGAGAAGGTGGGTGGAGAGCTGTCTTCTTGAACCACTGCACTCCATATGCTGTAGGTTGGCCTACAAAGCCCTTAATGGGAGAGTTCCAGCATTTTGGCCTAGAAATGGCGAAGGACCCGTGAAATATTTCCAAGTCAGAAAGATGAGTATCTTGGCGGGGGTATTCCCATGTATCTGCTGACCTTGTCCTTTGAGATGAAAGTGGTTATGGGTTTGGAATTACGAAGAATCTTGGATGAATTTCTGCAGTGCATCTTATTGCTGCACCTAAACATTGATAATTAGGGGACTGAATATTTGTAGCTGCGATGCTGATCAAATGGGCTGTTTTGTCCTGGATGGTGTCAAGCCTGTTGAGTTTTGTTTGAAATACATCATCCTCACAAGTGACGAGTATTCCATTACACCATTGACTTGTGGTTTGGTGGACAGACTTTGGGGAGTTACTCACCACAGAATCCAAGCCTCTTACTTGGTGTCATAACCACACTATTTAAATGGCTAGTCCAGTTCAGTTTCTGGTCAATAGTGACCCCAAAATGTTAATAGTGAGGAATTTAGCAATAATAATGCTTTTTGAATGTCAAGGAAATTGGTTAGATTCTCCCTTGGTCGAGGATAGTCAATGCTTAACATTTGTGTGGCGTGACTGTTATTTGCCATTTGTCAGCCTCTGCCTGAATGTTTTTCAGGCATATGGATTGATCTAGAATCTGAGAATATTGTCCTGATATCGTCAATAAAGGCCATAAACTAATTTTTTCTCTTTTGTCTGAGATTCAACTGGTAAATATGTCAAATTAACAAAATGAGCTCAATTTATATCAGTTTATATCTCCAAAGATGCAAACTTGTACAGTTTGAAGTTTTGTTTATGAAAATTTCTTATCAACTGCTTTCGGTAACCTATTTATGTTGATAATGGATATTGTTAACGATTTCTGATGAAGGGTCTAGGCCTGAAATGTCAGCGCATGTGCTCCTTAGATGCTGTTTGGCCTGCTGTGTTCATCCACTCCACACTTTGTTATCTCGGATTCTCCAGCATCCGCAGTTCCCATTATCTCTCATTGTTAACAATGCTTTTTTTGGTCAAGAATCAATCTTTTCTTCCACTCTCTCTTAGGATTTATGCCCTAATTTTCATATTAAAGGTTCAACTTGTGTTAATCTCCCTTTGTTGGTTTACTAGAAGAGATTTTGTTTCAACAAAAAGCAACAGCATAATCCATTAAAATAGAGAATAATTAGCTCGGTACTAGGCATTTGTAAAGCGCAGGCACTGGCTGATTAATTCCTTCCTCTGAAATATTGCATTCTTCTAAATTAAGCTCTTTTATTTTATCACAGAGTTCAGGGAAAGGAAGGCATGTGTCGGAACAGGATGATGTGAAAGTTATAGAGGGATGGATCCTTGTTCCAGTCTTACACTGCTCCCTTCCACACCTCTTTTCCTGGTACTTCGACAACTGCTTCAGTGCCACTTTGTGCTCCCATCAGGACCTTGAAAACTTCATTCATTTTGCCTCCAGTTTCCACCCCCTATACCTTCCTCATCGTCTATTTCTGAAACTTCCCTTCCTTTCCTTGACCCCTCTGACTCCATTTCAGAGAATAATCTGCCCACTGCCATCTATTATGAAGTCATTGACTCCCACAGCTACTTTCACTACAGCCCATCACGCCTCAAGTCCTGCGAGGACTCCATCTCATTCTCCCAGTTCCTTTGCCTACGTCGCATCTGTTCAGATGATGCCACCTTCAAAACAGTGCTGCTGACATGACTTGTTCCTTCCATGAATGTGATTTCTCACCCACTGTGATTGACAGGGCCTTCAATCACATTCGACCCATCACCCTTGGTTCCACCCTTGCCCCCCCCTCCCATCACTCTCAAAAACATTCAAAAGATCATCCCCCTCCATTTCAGACAACTCCAGCATGAAATACATCTTCCCTTCACTCCCCACTGTCTGCATTTCAAAGGGATCATTTCTTCAGGACACCCAAGTTCTTGCCACAACCACCAACATGAGATCCCCTTCCCACGGCACCTTCACATGTAACCACAGAAGATGTAACACCTGCCCCTTCATCTCTTCCCTGCTCACCATCCAAGGGCCTTAACAGTTGCTCCAGGTGAAGCGGCATTTCACCTGTACCTACTCCAACCATGTATATTGTATTTGCTACACCCAATGTAGCCTAATCTACATTGCAAAAAACAAACACCGGCTGGGTGACTGCTTTGCCGAACACTTCCAGTCTGTGCACAAGCAGAACCCTGACCTTCCTGTAGCCAGTCATTTTAACACAGTGTCCTGCTCTCATGCCCACATGCCTGTTCTCAGCACACTGCAATGTTCCAATTAATCACAGTGCAAACTGGAGTAACAATGTCTCATCTTCAGACTAGGTACTTTACAGCCTTCTGAACTTAATATTGAGTTTAACACCTTTAAACTGTGAACACAGCAGCTCAAGCAGCATCTGAGGAGCGGGAAGGCTGATGTTTCAGGCCTAGACCCTATTTCAGAAAATTTCTAGGCTCGAGACGTCAGCCTTCCTGCTCCTCTGATGCTGCTTGGCCTGCTGCGTTCATCCAGCTCTACATCTTGTTTTCTCAGATTCTCTAGCATCTGCAGTTCCTACTATCTCTGAAACCATTTCTTCCATTTCTTTTAGCTTATTATCATGGTCCCCCCCCCCCCCCCCCCCCCCCCCTCCCATCCCAGTTGTTGTTCTTTCAGATCTGGCAGGAGATATACCATTGTTCTGCCATTTTCTCGTTTCAGTCACTTATTCTGAGCTATCACAACATCTTTTCTCCACCAGCACCCTACACCCACTAACTCCACACCACTCCTCCAAACTCTAACACAAATGCTGTTCCCTCCACACTTTACTTCAACTCTGATGAAGAGTCATCCACATCTGAAACATTAGCATGATCTCTTTCCATAGATGCTGCCTGACCTGCAGTGATCACCAGCATTTGTTGTTTGCAGAAGTGAAGAAGGTGTTTGATACACTTGCCTTTACTAGTCAGTCAATTAAATACAGCAGTTGGATGTCATGTTGCTGCTGTACAAGACATTGGTAAGACCACTTTTGTAATACTGTTCAATTCTGGTCTCCCTGCTGTAGGAAAGTTGTTGTGAAGCCTAATGAGGTTCAGAAAAAAATTATAAGGATGCTAGCAGGATTTCAGAGTTTGAGCGATAGGGACAGATTGAATAAACTGAGATTATTTTCCCTGGTGTGTTGGAGGTTGGGGGGGGGGGGGGGGGGGGGGGCAACCTTATAGAATATTATAAAATCATGAGTGTCATGGATTGTGTGAATACCCAATGTTCATTTGTCAGGGTAGGGAAATCCAAAACTATAAGGCATATGTTCAATGTGAGAGGGGAAAGATTCAAGAGGGACCAAGGGGCAACTTTTTCATGCTGAGGGTGGTGCATATATGAATGAACTGCCAGAAGAAGTGGTGGATGCTGGTAAAATTGCAACATTTTAAAGGTGTCTGGATGAGCACGTGAGTAGGAAGGGTTTGGAGGGATGTTGGCCAAATGCTGGTAAATTGCACAAGATTAATTTGGGATATCTGTTAGCCTGGACGAGTTGGACTGCGGGGTCTCTTTCCATGCTGTGCAACTCTGTGACTATATGACTCTGTGAGGTCTGTATTGAAATTAAAAATCAGTTAATGGAACCCTCGTTTGAAAGTAAGTAATGACTAAGAAGGCTACACTTTTTTGTAACATTTCCTGAGCATAGAGATTTTTATGAAAGTGAAATTGAATGCTCTCTTGCCTGCTCGTAACATAGCATGTTAATATAAATCCACGTTATGCTGGTTGTATATCAGTTGGGATAGTGAGTATTAGAATTTAATGGTGTGGTCTGCAGGAATCCCAGTGTTGTATGGTAGCTTGCATTGGTTACTTGGGGAATTGTGTGACCTTGAAGAGGGGCAGAGAAGACTGGCTAGCCTCCAGGCAACAATTGCTCTTACGTTGAGCTCCTGCCCAATTTCCTGTCTCTCATTTAATCTGTCTGCTACTACCATTCAACTGACCACTATCTGTTCATTGAATTAGGCAGCAGAAGATTTTCAGAGATTTACAACAGGTTTATTGTAACCTGCAGAACTTTCCCTTCTGGATCCTTTACCTATCCAGAGGACAACTCCTTTAGTGGGGAAAAGACCCACTCCTTTGTTAAAATAAAGCAAATTAAAAACAAAAGCTGCTCCTGGGGGGCATTGTAACATGGTTGTAAAATATGAGAAAACCAAGAGAACTAAATCAAAAGGACGTTGGACAGGGAAATAATGTACCCTGGCCTTCACAGAGAAACCCAGCTTTACTTTTGAATAGAAACCCACCACCAAATTGACTCCTTAAACTAATAATGAATTGCAAACATTACCCATGGTGGGGGGGTGGGGGGGGTGCTGTGTGACAAAAAACAAAGGAGCAAAAAGGAATGAAACTGTGAGGAGGAAGTAAGTCAGAATAGTGTCGGGGGTTTCACAATGCACTCCACCCCACTGCCATCCCACAGAGCTTGCTGATCTCTAAGCTTCATAGGTGCTGATGGACACTGTGTGTTTCCTCTCGATGGATGTCTGGCTGTGAAGATAGTGCAGAAGAGGGGCAGACAGGAGAAGTTGTGAACTGTCCACACAGTTTCCCTTCTGCACAAGCTCAGTGACTTTCATTAAAAGAAAATAAACATACTGAAGAGTTGAAAGATAAATACTGAGAATGAGTTCAAACTGGAGCTTAAAAAAGGGAAAGTCTTGCTTAAAAAACCCAAAGTAATTGTCAGACCACAGCTGAAAACTTTGTATAGTTTTGGGTCCCCTATCTAAGAAAAGATATATTGGCATTGAAGGCACGCTAGAAAAGGTTCACTGGTTATCCCAGGTATGGAGAGATTTTGTTGTGGGTAATGGTTGAATGAGTTAATCTGGTATTGACTGAAGTTTAGATGAATGAGAGGTAACCTTATTGAAACATGTAACACTCTTAGGGGGCTTGACAGTGGAAATGCAGAGAGGTTGTTTCCACTTGTGGGAGAGTCTGGGACCAGAGGACATATTCTCAAAGTAAGTGGTCACCCAGCTTGGACAGAAATGAGGAGGAATTTCTTCTCTCTGAAAATTGTGACTCTGTGGACTTCTTTAATGAAAGCGGATTATTGAAGCTGGGTCATTAAGTATATTCAAGGCTGATAGAGACAGATTTTCAGTCATCAGGGAATCAAGGGTTATGGGGAAAAAGGCACAAAAGTGGAGCTCAGGGTTATCAGGTCTGCCATGATCTCATTGATTGGCAGAGCAGACTCAATGGGCCAAATGGCCTCATTCTGCTCCTAAATATTATGGTCTTGTGCAAAAGGAAAGAATCTGCTCAGCAATGAGATTCCCCAGTTATTTCGAGTACAAGAAATTGTCACTGGTCTCAGTATTGAGTCATCCTGAACATGGACTGAATGAAGAAAGATTCTGATTCAAATATTAAAGGCATAACAGTGAAAGCAGAAACTAAAATAGAAATTGGAATTATATTTTGAACACAGTGAGGAATCACTGAGAAGCTGCAGTAATTTTAGTGTGATTGGTTTCCTGCGTGCTTTGATAATATGGTAGACTTACTTGTCAGACAACTTGCTGGTGTCGCAGTAATTTAAAAAAAATCACACTGTCTTGGCTGAGAATAGAAGTAACCAATATCCTGCTGGAAAAGCTGCAACTCAGCTTGATTAACATCTTTTGGTTGTTTGAGTTTCAGTCTGTTTACGTTCTCACAAATTGCTTCAAATGTTGTGAGATTTCAGGGAGTAACACTTTAAACTTTTTGAAGAATATTACCCATTCACCAATGGATACTTTTGTTTGAACATAATGCCATAAGACACAGAAGCAGAAATTAGTCCATTCAGCTCAAGTTTACTCCGCCGCTCGATCATTGCTGATAACTTTCTCAACCCCATTCTCCTGCTTTCTCACCCAACCCTTGATCCCCTTGATAATCAAGAACCTATCTAGCTCAGTCTTAAATATACTCAATGACCTGGCCTCCACAGCCTTCTGTGGTAGCGAATTCTGTAGATTCTGGCTGAAAGGGTTTCTCCTTATCTCTTTTTCCAAAAGGTTTTCCCTTCACTCTAAGGCTGCGTTCTTGGGTCTTAGTCTCTCCTACCAATGGAAACATCCACTGTGTCCAGGGCATTCAGTTTTCTTTGTTTCAGTTAGATCCAACCCCCCCACCCTCATCCCCATAAACTTCCACGCGTTTTGAACCAGAGTCCTCAAACTTTCCACATATAGTAAGATTTTCATTCCTGGGACTATTCTTGTGAACTTCCCCTCAAACTGCACCAAAGCCACTACATCTTTCCTGAAACATGGGGACGAAAACTGCACACAATACTTCACATGTGACCTCAGAGGTATATCCCTGCTTTTGTATTCATTTCCTCTCAAAATAAATGCCAAAGTTGTATTTGCCTTCCTAACTACTGGTGCAATCTGCAAGTTCACCTTGACAGAATCCGGGACTAGAACTGTCAAGTCTCTTTGCACTTCGGACTGCTGAATATTCTCCCCATTTAGAAAATAGTCCATGTTTTATTCTTCCTGCCAAAGTGCATGACCTCACACTTTCCCACATTGTATTTCATCTGCCAGTTTTTTCCACTCTCCTAACCTCCCCAAATCCTTCTGCAGCCTCCCCGCAGCTTCAATACAATTGGGCAGCACGGTGGCTCAGTGATTAGCACTGCAGCCTCGCAGCACCAGAGACCCGGGTTCGATTCCAGCCTCGGGTAACTGTGCAAACTCCACACAGACATTCTCCCCGTGTCTGCGTGGGTTTCCTCCCGCAGTCCAAAGATGTGCAGGCTAGGTGGATCGGCCATGCTAAATTGCCCGTAGTGTTCAGGGGTGTGTGGGTTGTGGGGGGTGGGGGGATGGATCTGGGTGGGATGCTCTAAGGGGCTGTGTGGACCTGTTGGGCCGAAGGGCCTGTTTCCACACTGTAGGGAATCTAATCTACCCATCCTTCCACCTATCTTTGTATCATCAACAAACTTAGCCGGAATGCCCACAGTTCCTTCATCTAGATCATTAATGTGAAAAGTTGTGGTCCCAACACAGACCCTTGCGGAACACCACTTGTCAATGGCTGCCATCCTGAGAGAGACTCTTTTATCCCCACTCTCTGCTTTCTTCCAGACAGCCAATCTTCTATCCATCCTATCCCTTTGCCTTGAACACCACAGGCCCTTAACTTGCTCAGCAGTCTCCTGTATGGCACCTTGTCAGTGGCCTTCTTGAAGTCCAGATAGATAATATCTATTATCTCTCTTTGGTCTAAACTGCTTATTATTTCTTCAAAGACTTTTAAAAGATTTGTCAGGCATGACCTCCCCTTGATGAAGCTGTGCTGACTTTGCCCTATTTTACCATGGATTTCCAAGTATTCACAAATCTTATTCGTCATAATGGACTCTAAAATCTTACCCATGATTGAGGTTAGGCTAATCAGCCTGTAATTTCCAGTCTTTTGCCTTACTCCTTTTTTAAACAGGGGTGTCATGATAGTGATTTTTCCAGTTCGCTGTGACTCTCCCTGATTCTGGCAATTCCTGAAAGATTATCACTAACGCCTCTCCTATCTATTCAGCTATTTCCATGTGAACTCTAGGGTGTTGTCCATCTGGTCCAGGTGACTTGTCTGCCTTCAGGCCATTCAGCTTTTCTAGCACATTATCCTTGGTGATGGCCACTATACTCAGCTCCTTCATGAGCTCCAGTAATTGCCTGGCTCTTTGTAGTGTACATGGAAGATTTCTTGTGGCAGTCCTATTCTGGGTCTCGCCCACAACTCTTTCTCCGACATATCAATGATATCACCTGTACTGCTTCCTTCTCTCATCTGGAATTAGAAAAAATTATCAATTTAGCTTCAAATTTCAACTGGTCCACCTCTGACTGCCCTTCCTTTCTTGACATCTGTTTCCATTTCTGGGGATCGGCAACCAGTATGAACACCACTGACTAAATTACCTTGACTATGCATTCTCACACCCTGCTTCCTGAACAGACTCTGTTCCTTTCTTCCACTTCCAGTCTCGGCCACATCTGTTCTGATGATGCCAACTTCAACAAAGGGCCCACCTTCTTCCTCAACTGAGGATTCCTCACCTGGATCCGACCCATCTCCTGCACTTCAGCCGTCTCCCCCTTCCTTGCCTCCCATAACGGTGATAGGGTCTCCTTTGTTCTCACCTACCATCCCACCAGCATCCACAATTAGATCATTAGCCACCAATTCCATCACCTCCAATACCACCACCAGACACACATTCCTCTCCCTTGACTGTCAGCCTTCTGCAGAGACCATTCCCTCTGGGACATAGTGGTAGAAACCACCTTCACTCCCAAAACGTTTCCATGCAACAGCGGAAGTTGGAAAGCTTGACTGTTCACTTTCTCTGTCCTCAGTATCCAAGGGACCAAACACTCCTTTCAGGTGAAGCAGCGCTTTACCTGCACTTCACTCAATCTAGTCGACAGAATTCGCTGTTCACAATGTAGCCTCCTCTACGCTGGGGAAACAAACCATAGACTCGGAAATTGTTTTGCAGAACATCTACATTCTGTCCACAAAAATGACACGAGCTTCTTGTTGCCTGCAACATCAACGCCACCTTGTTCCCTGACCAAACATCTCTGTTTCAGGCTTGCTGCAGTGTTCCCATGAAGCTGAGTGCAAACTGGAAGAATAACGCCTCACTTTCCTCTTGAGGACCCTGCAGCCTCCTGGACTCAGTATTGAGTCGTACAATTTTAGGGCTTGAGACACCTTGTCCCATGTCCTTCCCCCAACTCCCACACACCAGGCCTTATTATCACATGGTCTGCTGTTACACACAACTCATTGGTGGCCACAAGTAGTCCCCATTTTCAGCCATTCATTCTACCAGGCAGATCGTATACACTCTTGTCTGTTCAACCGTTCTTCATTATCTTTGAACTTGAGCACAACCTATCCTTTACGCCTCACTTCCTCTCCTCTTCTGCATAAAAACCAACCTTTTTCTCACTAACATCAGTTCTGAAGAAGGATTTCTGGACCAAATAGTTAATCTGATTTCTTTCCAAGGATGCTACCAGATTTGCTGAGCTTTTCCAGCAATTTCTGTTTTTGTTGCTTCTCATGCTTTCCAATTTCCTATCTATTGCTCCCCAGTCCTGACTTCTTCCCCTGTCATGATTTCTTCCAACCCAGTTACGATCATTCCACTGACATCATCTTTCATCGCACCCCGGTCCAAGTCTCTTTGTCCTTGGCCTGGTATTTTTCTCTCTCCACCCCCACCCACGTCCCAGTCTCTCCACCTCTTGTCCTGATCTCTTTACAGCCCTAGTCCAAGTCTCCCTGTCCCTTGTCCTGATCTCACTCCCCCCACTCCCATGCACAAACATTTCGTCCCTTGACCCGATCTCTTCTCTGGCCCTGACCTCCCAGCCTCTTTGCCCTCTGTCCTCATCGCTCACACTTACCTCCATTACAGTTACGTTTTCCCAACACCACCACCCCCCCCCCCTCCCCCCCCCCCCCCACAATCTCTCACCAAACAGCTACAATCTCTTGAGAGACAAAAAACACTGCAGATGCTGGAATTCAAGGCAGACAAACAGGCTGGAAGAACATAGCAAGCCAGGCAGTATCTGGAGATAAGGAGAAGCCTCTGTTTTGGGTATTACCTTTTATTCAGGAAATTTTACCCCTTTTTCCTGATTTATCCCCCTCCCTTGTCCCAGTCTCTTTGTCCCCATCATTATGTCTCCAACCTCCCAAGTCCCAATGTCTTCATCTCTTGTCCCAAACTCTCCCTCCCACTCCCAGACCCAGATTCTTAGCCTGATCCCACCATCCCCTCAGTCCCAGGCTCTTTATCACTGAATCTGATCTCTCTACCCCACCCCAAGTGCCAGTTATTTTGCCTCATGTCATATCTCCACCCCCCCCCATTCAACTCCACTTCCCATCTCTTTGGCCCTAGACACGATCAACCCCACACTGCTGTGTTCGCCTGAATTCCGAGCACATGTATTAATCAGCTCGTAGTGAGCATGCTCCAATGTGTCAGCAAATGCTGTCGCTGAGTCACAGAAAAGTTCAGGGGTCTGAGCGGTATGTGTGTGTTGTCATCACTCCAAGATGGCCATTGTGTCCGTGATTGGACTCACAAGGAATGCTTGGAGGACCAAAACAATGAGGAGACAAAAAGGGACCAAGAGGACGAATGTGAAGCCACTATCTGAATGAATGATGCTTGTCCTGTGTCTTCGAGAAATGTTCTATTGTCTCCTGTATTTCCCACTCATTGTCTTGTACAAGACAGTACCTGTTCCCAAACATCTTGCGTTAATCCTGGAAAAAGTCAGGGTTTATGTATTAAAATTGTCGCCATCTCTCTGTCTCTATATCATGGCTTCTGTCTATGTCCTGATATTTGTTTCTGTTTCAGTCTAACTTTGTCTTTTTCCCTCTCCCTGTTTCTGTATCAGTGAGGAGCCTGTGTACCAACTAAATGCTTGTGGGTTATAGGGGGATGGGCCTGGGTGGGATGCTCCAAGGGGCGGTGTGGACTTGTTGGGCCGAAGGCCCTGTTTCCACACTGTAAGGAATCTAATCTAATTAATTTCTTGTCTGTTGGAGAAAAGGTGACGTGACTTTTTGGTTCTGCATCTCCAACTCTCCACAGTTGCTAATGATAGATAAAGAAATAATAAGATGTAAGATGTGGTTTTAATTAGGATATGAAATGGAGACATTTTCTCCTCTCCATGAAGTGCAAACTAACAAGACACACAAATGTAGAGGGTGTCAGAAAAGTGGAGAATAGATGGTACTATATCATACCCAATCAGTCTACAAATTCTGGGAGACCTGCTGAATTTCTTAAGTATTCTCCTTGTTTGTTATAGAAGAACATTATCCTGTTTTTAGGTATAAGAAACAAGGTTTTTTTTTAATTTCTAAGGTGAAACCTGAATGAATTCACAGAATCCTTAGTGTTGAAGCTGGACATTGAGGCCACACCAACTCTCGGAAGAACATTTTACCCCACCATCCTACCCTACTCCATGCTGCGTTATTCCTGTAACCCTTTACTTCCCATGGCTAGTCCACCGATCCTACCCATCGCTGGACACAGTGGACAATTTAGCACAGTCCTTCCACCAAAACTGCACATCTTTGGACTGTGGGTGGAAACCTGAGCACCTGGAGGAAACCCACGCAGATACGGATAGAATGCGCAAACTCCACATAATCACCCAACGGCTGAATCGAGTCCAGCTCCCTGGTGCCGTGAGGTTGTGCTGACCACTGAGCCATCATGCTATGCACAAACATTTCAATTAAACCATGCCTGATCTGCCACGAGATAGAACAGAAAAGCAGAGAACCACTGAGTAGAGCAGGAATATTGCTGGTTGGGAAAATAAAATAGTGTTGACTTTCCATTAACATTTCACCAAAACTGAGGGAAGTTAAAATGCAATAGTTTTCCAACATGTGGGATGGAAAAAAGAGGAATGTCAGTTGTTCGGGAACAGAAAGAGATGAAGTGTCAAAAATCTCGTAAAATGGAATTAGGACTCTTGTAATTTGAAAAGTAAGAGATTTCCCTGGAATAGAAGCCATCTGAATGCCTCCATTTCTCTCTTCATTTTGCTAGATTCTTTTGGATGTATTGATTCTCCTTTCCCTTTACATCTTATTCCATCAACTAATATGAAGTGAAATATAGCAAAGACAAGATTTCTACCAGGTAAATAAAGTATAACAGAGCAGCATGGTCTGGTTGCAATTGAAATTTATTTACCCATTCACCATTCTGAGATTTTAACTCATGTTTACAAAGTTTTATTTTTGTTATTAATACGGGTAAATCAAACTACTCATGCAGTATTGTTACCATTATGCCATCTTTCCATTCTGGGGAAAAGTCCTACTTTTCCTGTTTCTTTTCTTTGTTTGATGTGATGTTCAGTATTTTGCACCAGTTGCAACAATCACAAAACTCAAACTCTGTTTTCAGGGTGTGTAAAAACAGAGATTTCTCTGTCTGCAACCTGACACCTCAGATCCATTCTCTCCATCCTAACAATTGTGTTTTTTGTGGCTCAGCACACATTCTCATGCTAATAAAATGTGAGGCTGGATGAACACAGCAGGCCAAGTAGCATCTCAGGAGCACAAAAGCTGACGTTTCGGGCCTAGACCCTTCAGAGAGGGGGATGGGGAGAGGGGGAGGCGGACCGAAGATGGAGAGTAAAGAAGATAGGTCAGTCCAGGGAAGACGGACAGGTCAAGGAGGTGGGATGAGGTTAGTAGGTAGATGGGGGTGCGGCTTGGGGTGGGTGGAAGGGATGGGTGAGAGGAAGAACCGGTTAGGGAGGCAGAGACAGGTTGGACTGGTTTTGGGATGCAGTGGGTGGGGGGGAAGAGCTGGGCTGGTTGTGTGGTGCAGTGGGGGGAGGAGACGAACTGGGCTGGTTTAGGGATGCAGTAGGGGAAGGGGAGATTTTGAAACTGGTGAAGTCCACATTGATACTATATGGCTGCAGGGTTCCCAGGCGGAATATGAGTTGCTGTTCCTGCAACCTTCGGGTGGCATCATTGTGGCACTGCAGGAGGCCCATGATGGACATGTCATCTAAAGAATGGGAGGGGGAGTGGAAATGGTTTGCGACTGAGAGGTGCAGTTGTTTGTTGCGAACTGAGCGGAGGTGTTCTGCAAAGCGGTCCCCAAGCCTCCGCTTGGTTTCCCCAATGTAGAGGAAGCCGCACCGGGTACAGTGGATGCAGTATACCTCATTGGCAGATGTGCAGGTGAATCTCTGCTTAATGTGGAATGTCATCTTGGGGCCTGGGATGGGGGTGAGGGAGGAGGTGTGGGGACAAGTGTAGCATTTCCTGCAGTTGCAGGGGAAGGTGCCGGGTGTGGTGGGGTTGGAGGGCAGTGTGGAGCGAACAAGGGAGTCATGGAGAGAGTGGTCTCTCCGGAAAGCTGACAGGGGAGGGGATGGAAAAATGTCTTGGGTGGTGGGGTCGGATTGTAAATGGCGGAAGTGTCGGAGAATAATGCGTTGTATCCGGAGGTTGGTAGGGTGGTGTGTGAGAACGAGGGGGATCCTCTTGGGGCGGTTGTGGCGGGGGCGGGGTGTGAGGGATGTGTTGCGGGAAATATGGGAGACGCGGTCAAGGGTGTTCTCGGTCACTGTGGGGGGAAAGTTGCGGTCCTTAAAGAACTTGGACATCTGGGATGTGCGGGAGTGGAATGTCTTATCGTGGGAACAGATGCGGCGGAGGAATTGGGAATAGGGGATGGAATTTTTGCAGGAGGGTGGGTGGGAGGAGGTGTATTCTAGGTAGCTGTGGGAGTCGGTGGGCTTGAAATGGACATCAGTTACAAGCTGGTTGCCTGAGATGGAGACTGAGAGGTCCAGGAAGGTGAGGGATGTGCTGGAGATAGCCCAGGTGAACTGAAGGTTGGGGTGGAAGGTGTTGGTGAAGTGGATGAACTGTTCGAGCTCCTCTGGGGAGCAAGAGGCGGCGCCGATACAGTCATCAATGTACCGGAGGAAGAGGTGGGGTTTGGGGCCTGTGTAGGTGCGGAAGAGGGACTGTTCCACGTAACCTACAAAGAGGCAGGCATAGCTGGGGCCCATGCGGGTGCCCATGGCCACCCCCTTAGTCTGTAGGAAGTGGGAGGAGTCAAAAGAGAAGTTGTTGAGTGTGAGGACGAGTTCAGCTAGGCGGATGAGAGTGTCGGTGGAGGGGGACTGGTCGGGCCTGCGGGACAGGAAGAAGCGGAGGGCCTTGAGGCCATCTCATAGAATATAGAACATAGAACATAGAACAGTACAGCACAGAACAGGCCCTTCAGCCCACAATGTTGTGCCGACCATTGATCCTCATGTATGCACCCTCAAATTTCTGTGACCATATACATGTCCAGCAGTCTCTTAAATGACCCCAATGACCTTGCTTCCACAACTGCTGCTGGCAACGCATTCCATGCTCTCACAACTCTCTGCGTAAAGAACCTGCCTCTGACATCCCCTCTATACTTTCCACCAACCAGCTTAAAACTATGACCCCTCGTGCTAGCCATTTCTGCCCTGGGAAATAGTCTCTGGCTATCAACTCTATCTATGATATACTCTATCATTATCTTGTATAGCTCAATTAGGTCCCCTCTCCTCCTCCTTTTCTCCAATGAAAAGAGGCCGAGCTCAGTCAACCTGTCTTCATAAGATAAGCCCTCCAGTCCAGGCAGCATCCTGGTAAACCTCCTCTGAACCCTCTCCATGCGGAATGCAGGTGTACAGGGACTGGACGTCCATGGTGAATATGAGGTGTTGGGGGACAGGGAATTGGAAGTTCTGGAGGAGGTGGAGGGCGTGAGTGGTGTCACGGACGTAGGTGGGGAGTTCCTGGACCAAAGGGGAGAAAATGGAGTCCAGATAGGTGGAGATGAGTTCGGTGGGGCAGGAGCAGGCTGAGACGATGGGTCGACCAGGGCAGGCAGGTTTGTGGGTTTCGGGAAGGATATAGAAACGGGCCGTGCGGGGTTGGGGAACAATAAGGTTGGAGGCTGTGGGTGAGAGGTCCCCTGTGGTGATGAGGTCATGAATAGTGTTGGAGATGATGGTTTGGTGCTCGGGTGTGGGGTCATGATCGAGGAGGCGGTAGGAGGTGGTGTCGGAGAGTTAGCGTCTGGCCTCGGCGATGTAGAGGTCAGTGCGCCATACTACCACTGCGCCACCCTTGTCTGCGGGTTTGATGGTGAGGTTGGGGTTGGAGCGGAGGGAGCGGAGGGCTGCCCGTTCTGCGGAGGAGAGGTTGGAGGGGTGGAGAGGTTGAGGCGGTTAATGTCTCGACGGCAGTTGGAGATGAAGAGGTCGAGGGAGGGTAGGAGGCCTGGGGGTGGTGTCCAGGAGGAGGACTTGTGTTGGAAGCGGGTGAAGGGGTCAGTGGAAGAAGGGTTGGGTTCCCGGTTGAAGAAGTAGGCATGGAGGCGAAGAGCAGTTTTTCCGCCGTCTATGTCCAACCGTGACTGGTATTTGTTGATGTGTGGTTGTAGGGGACAAAGATGAGCCCCTTGCTAAGGACTGACCGTTCGTCCTCAGTCAGTGGGAGGTCTGGGGGGATGGTGAAGATGCGGCAGGGCTCAGTGTGGCCGTCTCCTCTGGGGTTGCTGGCTGTGGAGGTTGTGGGCGGGGTTCCGCCGGCGGTTGGAGGATGGGGGTGGGCGGCAGCAGCTGCGGTGAGGGTGGTGTGTGGGGTGTTGTACCTGGACGTGGAGGTGGTGACTGCAGCAGCGGTTCCGGAAGTTCTGTGGCCGCGGAGGCGGATGTGATGTCATCGGTGGGGTCTCCGGCCGTGTCCTCATGGTCAATGGTGGCGGGTACATGGTGGGGGAGGGGCAGGGACAGAGTCGGGATTTGGGAGGCGCAGGAATCCTCTTGTGGGTGGCAGGGGCCCGTGAGTTGGTTGTACTTACGATTTTTGGTGTCCAGTAAAGCTGAGTGGAACTGGGTGTTCAGTCTGTGGATCCTGCGGAGGATGAAAAACAGCTGAGGTCCTTTGCAGGTCTGGGAGAGGGAGGCTCTGAGCTGGGGCAGGCTGGATTGCAGTGTGTGGAGGTGCTGGCGCATGGCTGCAAGTGTCTGTTTCAGGAGTCACAGGGAGAAACGCTTCTGAAGGGTCTGAATATTCTGGGTGTAGAGGTGGTCACGGTTGGGACCAAATTGGGAAGGCTGAAATGTGGACTGTAGTCCCTTGGGGATGATCTGGTTCCGTAGGCAGGTGCTGAGGAAGGTGATGTGGCTGTGGTACCTGGTTTGCTTCAGGACATGGTCGAGCAGTTTCAAGGCCGAAGAGATTACAAGAGAGTTGCAATGGGAGAGAGATTCCCTGAGGTTGGTCCGGAGGGAGGAGGGTAACTTCTTCAGGTTAGGCATCCCTGGAAGAGGCTTCGCAGCCTCCCACCCCAAGCCGCACCCCCAGCTACCTACTAACCTCATCCCACCTCCTTGACCTGTCCGTCTTCCCTGGACTGACCTATCCCCTCCCTACCTCCCCACCTACACTCTCTCCACCTATCTTCTTTACTCTCCATCTTCGGTCCGCCTCCCCCTCTCTCCCTGTTTATTCCAGTACCCTCTCCCCATCCCCCTCTCTGAAGGGTCTAGGCCCGAAACGTCAGCTTTTGTGCTCCTGAGATGCTGCTTGGCCTGCTGTGTTCATCCAGCCTCACATTTTATTATCTCGGAATTCTCCAGCATCTGCAGTTCCCGTTATCTCCGACACATTCTCATGCTGTTGGTCAGGAATTTCCCACCGTTTTTTTTTAACAATTCGAAACAGATTTTCTCTATTATGAACAGATTGGTATTCTGTTCGGTATGCAACTCTCATATTTGATAGCCTATTTGAATCAAGAAAATACCAGACCACTTTGTACATGTGTTTACATCTCATGGTACAGTGTCTCCATGGTAACCATTGTTACTTCACAGCATCAGGGCAAGAAAAAGGAGAAGCTCAAGACAGTTGTACAAGTACATCGAGGGAAAGGGAACAACCATTGCAATATTAGGGTCTATTATGGACCAAGGAGGCAACCTGCACATGAAGCCCTGGACACTGGTTGATTGTTAAATGAATATTTCAATCTGTCTTCCTCCAGGAGGAGGAGGATGAAAATACAGGATTTGTGAAGATGGGCTGTGAAGTTATTCAGCAGAGCGAGATAAGAAGGGAGAAGGTGTTAGATGGTTTTTGTAGATTTAGAATCCCCAGGTCTGGACAAGTTGTATCACAGGCCATTGGGGAAGATCAGGGTTGAAATTACAGGGGGCTCTGACTGATATACAAATCATCTCTGTCCACAGGAGAGATGCTGGAGGACTGGAGGGAAGGTAGTGTGATTCCTTTTTTCAAGTAGGGTCAGAGAGATAGGCTGAGGAACTAGAGGCCAGTGACTCAAACATTAAAAGTAGGGAAATTATTGGAGAAGGTAGAAAAATAGAAAATTAATCCACATTTAGATTAACAAGGTTTGATCAGGGATTGTTAGTATGTCTTATCTAGACAGAAGTCATACCTGACAAATCTAGTGAAATATTATAGAAGGTGACCAACTGTGTCGATGAGGGTAGGGTGGTTGATGTAGTTCATATGGATTTCAGCAAAGCCTTTGACAAGACCCTGCATGAGAAACTGGGAAAGAAGGAAAATCTCATGGGATTCATGGTAAATTGGCAAGTTAGATTCAACATTGCCTTCGTGACAGGAAGCAGGGTGAGGTCGAAGATTGTTTGTGTGGCTGGAGCCCGTCTGCTGTGGTGTACCATAAGATCATTGTTGGGTACTCATAGATTATGAAAGTGAGAATTTTGTTGGACATTAAGTAACTTGACAGATGACACAAGCATTGGCCTGGTGATTGGTGAGAAGGAAGGTGCTAGATTCAAGGAAGATCTAAACTGAAAGGCAGAACAGTAGCAGATGTTATGTAAACCTGACCAAGGTTTCTGAAACCTGAAGCAATGCAGTTTTGAATATGGGACAATGCAAAGGAGTACTGAATGATATCAGGAAGCTCAGAGTGAAAATGGGATCTTGGGGTGCTTGTCCAAAGATCCCTGAAGGTGGCAGGACAAATTAATGAGTTAGCTGAGAAGGCATACGGGAAACCTGCATTTGTCAGTCGAAGCGTTGACTATAAGAGCTCGGTGATCAAGTTGGAGCTGCACAGAACTTTTTTTAGGTGACAGCTGGGGTACTACGAGCAGTTCTGGTCACCACACTATAAGAAGGATATAATTGCACGGGCAGGAATGCACAGGAGCTTCTCCATGATGTTGCCTGGGATGGAGCATTTTAGTGACAAAGACTAACTAGATGTGCTCAGGTAGTTTTCCTTTAGAGCAGAGGAAGTTGAAGGGAGTCCTGATAGAGATGGATTAGATCATGAGAAGCATGAACATATTGCAGCTGTTGACTTTAGCCGAGGATTCAAAACAAGGGGGCATACACTCAACATGAAAGGCAGGAGGCTTAGAAGGGATTTGAGGAAAAATATTTCTCATCTAGAGGCTGGTGACAATCTGGAATGCACAACCCAGAAGGGTTGTAGAGGTGGTAACCTCACCAATTTTAAAAAGTTCATGGGTGAATGTCATAATGTTCAAATCTATGAGTCTCGTGTTGGGGGGGAGGGGGGAAGTAGAGCTAATGCAGGTAATAATGTAATTTGATGGCACAGACTTGATGGGCTGGAAGACCTTGTCTGCACTATATGTCTCTGAGTCTAAGATTCTACCATTTACCAGGTTTCCCATATGTCCCCCATTCCAGTCATTCTGATGTGAGAATGCCCTCATTCATGCAAATGTAAAATAAATATTCAATTATACCAATCTTCTTGTGATCTGATGAGTTTCAACATTTCATCTCTTGCACGCCATCCAATCGCTGACATTCACCTTGCTTTCTCTATGTCCCAATATTTGCCTGTATAACGGTTGGAAAGGTTATATCTTCTAGTATTTCTTACCACTGAGGTATTGAAAATTGACAATGGTCAGTGAGTTCTCATCATACTACATATTCTGACTGAAGGAAACAGTAGAAGGGATCCATGGCAGTCTGCTTCCTAATTGCAAGAAGATATTCTTATCCTCTCGTGAGGTATCAAACCATGGAGCAGGACACGGAATGGAAGGGGAAGAATGGACTGCCTGAGCCATCAACCCACGGAGGATCTCCAACCCTGTGACTTCCTCAGATTTTTGGAGGGTGAGAACTAAAGGGGAAGCATCAGGTTTAAAACATCAATGGATGTTGTTTGTAACCTGGTTTCCCAACAGCTGGAAAGTGTGATATCTTGGAGTGTATTCAATTCCAATGCATGAATGTGCGGAATGCTGAACTGAATTGTAGCATTACCACTGTCAGTGTCAGCACTGTTTCATGAAGGGTTAGTCATGCTTGACAAACTTGCTGGAGTTCTTTGCCCATCTTGCTGGTGACATCCTCAATGAGAATCCAGTGGATGTAATATATCTAGACTTCCAAAAGGCATTTGACAACGTACTGTATAAAAGGCTGATCAAGAGTGTTAGATCCCAGGGGGTTAAGTATTAACTTGAATAGAGGTTTGACTGACTGACAGAAAGCAGAGGGTTTGGGATAAATGGGACCTCCTCTGGATGGCAAACTGTGACTAGTAGAGTACCATAAGGTTCGGTTCTCAGGTCTCAATCGATATAAATGATCTGCAAGCAGGGACAGTGAGTACCATCTGTTTCCTGTGGATTCCCTGATATATTAGTCAACCCCCATGACATTTTACATAGGAAATCATGACTGAGAGAAAATTTCAGAACAAACTAATTTAGAATGATGGGTTCAAATCAAATGCATTCCATCAAAGGATAAAATCTCAATCAAAAAAAAAACATCCTTCGTTTCACAGGGCGGCTCAGGATGGTATTAGATTAAAAGAAGTTTATAATATTGCAAAGATTAGTAAGGTAAGCTTGAGATTTGGGAATCCTGTAGGAACCATGAGAGGGTGATCAAAAAGTTGGAAAAGTGTTTAAAAAAACTTGAATATGTGAATAACCTGACGAGGAATATAAAGAAAATTGTGACAGTTTCAGGAATAGATTTTAAAAAAAAGGAGCGTAGCTAAAATGAAAGCTGTCGTTGAAGCAGTGGTCGGAGAAATTAACATCAGGAATGCAAAAATGGCTGGGACTTTGTACATCATTTGCATCGTTGATTAGATGGTACTTACCAGAAATGGAGAGTCAGCAAGGAGCTAATAAGTGAGCATATTTGTGTAAGAAAAACAGAGAAATAGTGTTAGAAAAATTCAGGACCCGAAAAGTGCTGGAAAATGACGTTTTTATGTTGTAGACAAGGGTGGGAAGGGGGGAGGGCGGGGAAGTAAGAGCAAGAGAAAAAGATGGTGAGAGTGCACAGATTGAAAAGCAGAAGTTGCGAATGGTGGTGAAGGAGCAATTGAGATGTCAAATGGGTGTTAACGACGGTGTGAACTGGAGAAAATGTCCACACGACAGACAGCAAATTCAACACAGCATGACCATGCGGGCGAATGGAAGAAGCCAGAAGGCAAACCTCAGGTAGCATTTGTACAGTTAACGATAGGGCCCTGGAGAGTGTTGCTCAACAAAGATACCCAAAGGTTCAACTACGTAGTTCCTTGAAGGTGTAATCCAAGATGGAAGACAGAATAAAGATGCAGCTGTAAGAGCTGCTTTTTTTGAAGGTTTTGTTTTTCAGTATTGGAGCTGATTTCGCTCACATTTGTGGAGCGGTAATTACTGTTTTATAAACTGTTGCATTGTTCTGGAACTTCAGGAAAAAAAAATCAAAATAAAGGTCCTTTTAAAATGGGAGGAAATTATAGAGCCCGTACCACGTGGAAGGAGAAAAAGGGGGAAGTGAACCTGCACAACTGACTGACCAGGAGTTGGGCATTATGCTCCACTTGTACAAGTCATTGAGGCTGTATTTGGAGTATTATACACAGTTTTGGTCATCCTGTTATAGGAAAGACGCAGGTAAACTGGAAAGTGTGCAAAGTAGATTGACATGGATATTGCCAGGATTAGTTGGCCTGAGTTATAGCGAGAGGTTGGCCAGGATAGGCCTTTATTCCGTGGAACTTAGGAGAATGAGTGGTGGTCTGATTGAGGAGTATCTAATCATGAGGGCATAGATAGGATGAATTCATAGTCTTTTTTCCCCAGGGATGGGAAATTGAAAACTAGAGGGCAAAGGTTTAAGGTGAGGGGGAAAGATTTAAGAAGGACCTGAGGGGCACTTCCTTCATGCAGAGAGTGGTGTGTACATGGAATGGGCTACCAGAGTAAGTGGTTGAGGCAGGCAGAATAACAACATTTCAATAACATTTGCGCAGGGACGTGAATGGGAAGGATTTAGAAGGATATGGACCAAATGTGGGCAATTGGAACTAGCTGAGTGGGTACTATGGTCAGCACAGACCAGTTTGGTCTGAAGGGCCTATTTCCATGTGGTAATACTCTGTTACTTTAAGAGATGAGTGGTAGAGGCATTTTTGATTAGGGATAACATCACAGCCGTAGTTAGGGAGGATATTCCGGGAAATGCATTCAGTGCAGTCATTTGGGTGGAACTGAGGAATAAGAAAGGGAAGATTACCTTATTGGGATAACAGAGTGGAGCTGGATGAACACAGCAGGCCAAGCAGCATCTTAGGAGCACAAAAGCTGACATTTTGGGGCCTAGACCCTCCCAAAACAGATGAGATTAGATTCTCTACAGTGTGGAAACAGGTCCTTCGACCCAACAAGTCCACACCGCCCCTGAAGCATCCCACCCAGACCCATCCCCCTAAAATCTACACGCCCCTGAACACTACGGGCAATTTAGCGTGGCCGATCCACCGAGCCTGCACCTCTTTGGATTGTGGGAGGAAACCCACACACACACACGGAGAATGTACAAACTCCACATAGACAGTCGCCCGAGGCTGGAATCAAACCTGTCTATGTGGAGTTTGTACATTCTCCCCGTGTGTGTGTGTGGGTTTCCTCCCACAATCCAAAGAGGTGCAGGCTCGGTGGATCGGCCACGCTAAATTGCCCGTAGTGTTCAGGGGCGTGTAGGTTATAGGGGGATGGGTCTGGGTGGGATGCTTCAGGGGCGGTGTGGACTTGTTGGGTCGAAGGACCTGTTTCCACACTGTAGAGAATCTAATCTCATCTGTTTTGGGAGGGTCTAGGCCCCAAAATGTCAGCTTTTGTGCTCCTAAGATGCTGCTTGGCCTGCTGTGTTCATCCAGCTCCATACTTTGTTATCTTGGATTCTCCAGCATCTGCAGTTCCCAGTATCTCTGATACAATTACCTTTATCGGGATTATACAAAGGATCCCCCAGTCATCAGTAGGAAATTGAGAAGTAAATTTGTATGGAGATCTCAGTTATCTGTAAGAATATTAGAGTGGTAATGGTTGGGGATTTTAAACTTCCAAGTATAGTCTGGTACTGCCATAGTGTTAATGACTTGAATGGAGATGAATTTGTTAAATACGTACAATAATATTTTCTGATTCAGTGTGTGGATGTACCTGGAGAAGGAGCAAAAGCAAAACCTGACCTTCCTCTTGGAAATAAGGCAGGGCAACTGGGGGCGAACTTTGGGTCAGATGAACATAATTCTATTAATATTAAAATAATGATGGAAAAGGCCAGACTTGATCTAAAAGTTTAAATTCTAATTTGGACGAAGGCAAATTTTGATGGTAGTAGACAAGAACTTGCAAAAGTTGATTGGGGGAGGCTTTTCATAGGTAAACAGATGGCTAGAATATGGAAAGCCTTCAAAAATGAGATGCGAATCCAGAGACAATATTAGGGTGAACAGTAAGACTGGAAGGTATAGGGGATGCTAGACGTCTAGAGAATTTGAGGAAGAGTGCAAGTACAGTTGGAGAATTAAGGCAAATCCAAATTGATCCTTCAAGCATATTGGGACAAAAGGGTACTTCTTAAAGATTAGCAAGGCCATCTCCATGAGGAACTGCAAGAGATGGGTGAGACACTAAATGAGAATTTTGCATCGGTGTTTGTGCTTTCTGTGGAGAAGGATATGGAGGCTAAAGAACCTGGGGAAATAAACAGCAAAATCTTAAAGTATCCACGTTACAGAAGAGGTGGTGCTGGATATCTCAAAAAGCATAAAAGGAGATACATCCCTGGGATCTGATCAGGTCTACCCCAGAACTTTATGGGAAAGCTATGGAAGTGATTGCTGGGCCCCTTGCTGAGATATTTGTGTCATCAATAGCCACAGGTGAGATGCTGGAAGACTGGATGTTGGCTAACGTGGAGCCACAATTTAAGAAAGTTGATAAGGAAAAGCCAGGGACCTATAGACCGGTAAGACAGACATCAGTGATGGGCATGCTATTCAAAGGGATTCTGAGTGACAGGATTTGCAAGTATTTGAAAACGCAAGGACTGATTTTGTCCAGTTAACATGGCTGTATGAGTGAGAAATCATGACTCACTAACTTGATGGAGTTTTTTGAGGAAATGATGAAGAAAATTGATGAAGGCAAAGTGATGTATGGTCTGGATGGACTTCAGCAAGGCGTTTGACAAGTTTCTTCATGGTAGACTGGTTAGAAAAGTTAGATCAGAGAATATAAGGACAACTGGTCATGTGGATATATAACTAGCTCGAAGGTAGGAGAGAGAGGGTAGTGGTGGAGAGTTACCTTTCTGAATAAAGGCCAGTGCCACAAACATTAGTGATGGCTCCACTGCTTTTTATCACTTACACAAATAAATGTGAATATAGGAGGTATGAGTAGAAAGTTTGCAGATGACACCAAAATTGAGGTGTATTGGACAGCCAAGAGGTTTACCTCCGAGAACCTTGATATGATGGTTGAGAGGTGGCAGATGGAGTTTAAGGATGTGATGTTGTCTGTATAGGGTCTTTTAAGTACATGAGCTGCTGAGCATGTTATGGCTGTACAGGACATTGGTTAGGCGATGTTTGGAATATGCTTCAATTCTGGCCTCTCTGCTATAGGAATGATGTTGTGAAACTTGAAAGTGTTCAGAAAAGATTTAGAAGAATTTTGCCAGCGTTGGAGAATTTGAGATGTAGGGAGAGGTTGAATAGGCTGGGGCTATTTTCCCTGGAGTGCAGAGGCAGAGTTTATAAAATCATGAGCATGAACAGGGTGAATAGCCAAGGTTTTATCTTTAGGGTATGAGAGTCCAAATGCTGTGGGGCATAGAATTAAGGTGAGGTGTGAAAGATTTGAAAGGAACTCAAAGAGCAACTTTTTCATGCAATGGGTGGTGCATGTATGGTATGAGCTGCCGGAGGAGGTGGTGGAAGCTGGTACAATTACAATTTACAATTTAAAAGACATCTGTATGAGTACATGAATAAAAAGTGTTTAGAGGGATATGGGCCAAATGCTGGCAAATGGAATCTGATTAATTTAGCATATCTGGTCATCACAGATGAGTTGGATTGAAAGGTATGTTTCCATGCTGTATCTCTCTGCATTTCTGAGTCACAGGTAGACAGGGTGGTAAAGAAGATGCTTGGCATGCGAGGCATAATTGGTCAGTGCACTGGTTATAGGACTTGGGATGTCATGTTCCAGCTGTGTAGGACATTGGTGAGGCAATAACGATTGCCCTGCTACAGGACAGATGTTGCTAAATTGAGAGTGCAGATATGGTTCACAAGCATTTTGCAAGACGGAGTGTTTCCTCTTTTGGAAGAGGCTGAATAGACTGGGACTATTTTCCCCTGGAGTAATGGATACTGGGAGTGACTTTATAGAGGCCAATAAAATCATGAGAAACAATAATATGGTGAGTGGTCATGGTCATTTTCTCTAGGTGGGTGAGTTCAAAACTAAGGGTATAGTTTTGAGAGGAGAAAAATTTAAAAAGGATGCAGGGGGTGGTGCAAGTATGGAATATGCCACAAGAGGATGTGCTGAAGGGGAGTTTAATTGCAACATTTAAAAGTCACCTGGAGGACTTCATGAATAGGAAGGGCTTGAATGGGCCAAATGCTGGCAAGTGGGGTGAAATAAGATAAGGATGTCTGATCGGTGTGGATGAATTGGAAAAAGAGTCTGTTTCTATGCTGAATGGCTCTGTGACCTTGACCCTGTGACCTGATGGCCTACAGTTTATTTTCTACAAGAGATAATGGACACGATATCTAAGAATTTCAAAAATTCCACAGATCCCAGAACAGCCCTTGTTAACTGGAAGTTGCCAATTGTAACATTCTGATTGAAAGAAGCAGAAAATTGATAAAAGAAGGAAACACCAGACTACTTAACCTGACACTTAATGTAGTGAAAATGGTGCATGCAGTTTGGTCTCTGTGGAAGGATGCATTTGCATTGAAGGAGGTACCACAGTTGATTCACTAGTTTGGATCTTGTGATGAGACGATCCTTACTGTATCTGACTAAGTAAGTTGGATCATATATTCCTGGAGATAATGAGAATGAGTGATCTATTGAAACATGGAAGATCCAAAAGGAACTTGACAAAATGAGAAAGATGATTTCCCTGACAGGGGAATCTAAAGCACAGCAGCACAGTCTCAAGACAAAGAGTCACTGGTTTAGAACTGAGATGAGGAGAAATTTCATCATTCAAAGGGGTATAAATTTTTGAAATTCTCTAATGCAGGTGTTCCAGAATTGAATCTATCCAAAACTGAGACAGATACTTAGGGCCCTGGAGAGTGTTGTAGAACAGACAGATCTTGGGGTTCAGATACATAGTTCATTGAAAATTGTATCACAGTTGGACAGAATGGTAAAGAACGCATTTGACACACCAGCGTTCATGACTGAAACCATTGAATTTAGGAGCTGGGGCTTCATTTTGCAGGATGTTGGTGAGGCCATTTTTGAGTACAGCGTGTAGTCCTGGTCACCGGCACTGGAGTGTTTGAGTTTACAAGAGAGGCTGGATTCGCTGGATTTTGTTTCAGTGGAGTGTAGGATGTTGACAGGGTCACCTTTATTGAGGTTTATAAAAATGTGGTGAGCATAGATATGGTGAATAGCAAAGGCCTTTTCCCTAGGATAGGGAAGTTCAAACTAGAGGGCATAATTTTATGGTGGGAGAAGAAAGATACAAGGAAGTGAGCCAAACACACAGGAAAATGGAAATAGTTTAGTTTAGGAACTTGGTTGGCATGGATATATTGGACTGTAAATCTTTTCCTGTGCTGTATGACACAATGACTCTATAACATAGCAAAATTCGTGGATGATACTAAAATATATGGACAAGTAGGCTGTGATGAGCCAATGAAGAGTTTGCAGATACATTTTGATTGGTGAGGAGAACACGCTGGATTCTGACAGATGGAGTTTAATGTGGGTAAGTGCAAGATTGTTCACATTGGCTGGAAAAAGATCAAGGCAAATTATTATTTAAAGGGGAAGCAGATTCAAAGTGCGTCAGTGCAGAGGGATCTCGGTGGCTTTGTGCATCATTGTGAATCACCTGGAAGTGGGTGTGCGATCCCAAAAAGACTGGATTATAAAAGTAAAGAAGTGTTGTTGCTATTGTATAAGGCATTGGTGAGTCCACGTGGAGTACTGTGTCCACTTTTTGTATCCTTACTTGAGGAAGAATGTGGTGGTGTGGGAGGCAGTTCAGAGGAGCTTCATAATGTTGATTCCAGGGGAAAAAAGGGACTGTCATGTGAGAAGCCGTTGAATAGCTAGGACTTATACATGTTGGAGTTCAGAAGAATGAGTGGGGACATGGGAGACATTGAGACAGTCATCATTACAGTGTAGCAGGTCAGGTGTGGATAAAGCTGAAACATTATATTGTTGTTCCTCATCCTTCCTCCCTCATCTGACCCAAAAAAAAGGCTTCAATGAAGAAGACGATTGGCAAGGTAAAGATGTAAAAGAGAGCAGCCTTGAAGAGAATGGGCCAGTGTTAGATTGGAAGTGCTGAGGCTTTTGCGCGAAAGGCTTCAGCGTGATGAGGATGAGCAGGGGTACAAGTAAGAGCAGAAAAGAGCTCTTAAAATCTACTTGCATTCTGTCCAGATTGAAGGCAATGGGGATAGCAGTTAGGGCAGTGGCATGCTCCTCTTACAGGATGTGGGAGACCAGGGAGCCTCCCAGTTTTCCTGGTGGCTACACATGCGAGAAGTACACCTGGCTGCAGCTCCTGGCAGAGTAGTTTGGGAACCAGAGCTGGAATCGAATGCACTCAGGATCATTCAGAATACAGAGAACATCATTGATAAGAGCTATAGGAAGTGGTCACTCCCAAGGTGTAGGCTGCAGGAAGCTGGGTGACCGCCAGAAGAGGTAAAGGGGGAAGTTAGATAGTGCAGGGTTTCCTCATGGCCATTCCCCTCATTAATCGTAAGATCGCTTTGGATATTATTGGCGGTGATGACCTCTGAGGGGTTAGCAGCAGCAGCCAGGTCGGTGGCACTGTGACTGGCTCTGAAGCCCAGAGGGAAAGGGTGCTGTTAGGCAGAGCAATACTGATAGGAGACTCAAGTGTGAGGAGAAATTGTGGCTGCAGAAGAGACACTAGGACGCTGTGTTGCCTCCTGGGTACCAGGATCAAGGCTGTATCAGCAGTTGCAGAACATTCTGAAGAGGGATGTTCAACAGCCAGAAGTCATTGTGCACATCAGTACAAATAACAGAGGTAGACAAAGGGATGGGGTCCTGGGGAATGAATATCATGAGTTCGTTAAGAAGTTAAAAAACAGGATCTCAAGTGTACTGATCATCGGATTCCCCAGTGCCACGTGTTAGTGAGAATGGAAATAGAAAGATAGGCCAGATGAATGCGTGGATGATGAGGTGGTGTTGTGGGTGGGGTTTTCAGTTCTTGGATCATTGGGATATCTTTTGGGGTAGACCTATATAAGAGGGACAGGTTGCACTTAAACAAATTAGAGGCACAGTGAATGGAAGAAAAAGACTTCTGGTTCGAGACTTCGAGGTCCAACTGGTAAGGCAGATGAGATCAGAGCATGGATTGGCTCTGAGATCTGGGATATTATAGCCACAACAGAAGCCGGGCTTAGAGAAGGGCAGAATTTGCAGCTGAATGTTCCAGGATACAGAAGCTACAGGCATGACAGAAGTACAAGTAAGCGAGTAGGGGGAGTTGCCTTTTTGCTAAGGCGGGACATAACAGCAGTGCTTAGAGAGTGTATTCTTAAGGGGTCATCAAATGAGGCCATATGGATAGAACGTGGAAACAAGGCGATGTCTGTTTGGACTATATTATAGACCTCCAAAAAGACAGCAGGTACTAGAGGAGCAGATGTATGGAGAGATTGCAGATACCTGTAGGAATAATAGAGTAGTTTTGGATGGAGATTTTAATTTCCCCTCTAATGACTGGGCCACCCAGAGTGTAAAAGGCCAAGACATGGTAAAATTTGTCAAATCTGTCAAAGAAAGTTGTCTAAATCAAGATGTAGAGGGCCTTACTCAGGAGGGTGCAGCACTGTACTCCCTCCGAGGACACAAGGTTGGGCAAGTGACTGATGTGTCAGTCAGAGAGCACTTTGGGTCCAGTGACCATAACTCTTTGTTCTAACATAGTTATGGAAAAAGATAGGACAAGTCCACAGGTTAGGGTGCTACACTGGAGCAGGGCCAATTCTGGGGCCATTAGGCATGATCTAGGAGAATTCAGTTGAGTGAGACAGTTTGAAAGAAAAGGAAAGAATGGCAAATGGGACACATTTTTAGAACTGTGATATCAAGACACAATTTGTCCCTGTTAAGGTGAAGGGAAAAGCTGGCAGGTATAGGGATCTCAGGCTGACGAGGAATATTGAGGTTCTGGTCAGGAAAAAGAAGGTGGCATTCATTAGGTTGAAGCAATCAAGCTGAAGTTAATCTCTAGATGACTATAAAAAGCGTAGAAGCACATTCAAAAGGGATATCAGGAGCAAAAAGATGATATGAGATTGATCTGGCAAAGTTAAAGATAATCCCAGAAGGTTTTAAGCTATATTGAGAGTAATGAGGTGGCTCGGGAGAGAATAGTCCCCTTAAAGATCAGCATGGCCGCCTGTGTGTGGAGATATGAGATGGGGGAGACTTTTAATAAACATTTCTCTACAG